>NW_024609890.1:0-249999 GCF_016920785.2 Ixodes scapularis | reverse complement strand
TTTTGGAACTTTTCGTTTTTTTTTTCAACTGGGTTACTGGCATCTATAATAATGAGACAAAAATGCCCCTTGTTCACTCGATTCATTTCCAAAATAGCTCTCAACAGTTCGAACTGCAGGTTTCCATATTAGTCAGGCAAAATTGCGTGGCGAAAGATTGGTCGCCGGAAATTTCGTTCATAATGCGGGGTGTCCATATTAATGGGTTTTAATGAGACACGACTGTAATTAGAAATTTGCTGAGCTTCATAACAATCCTTTAAGTCGGTAAATTTTAGAGAGCCTCGAAACATGTGGGAACTGTGGTGGTGTGCAAAAGTCACAGTTTGTGCTATAGGCACGAGGCTGGCAGAGTGAACATACACATCTGTAATGGAAGCAATTTATTTCAAACCTTAATTACCCTAAATGTTCCTTAAAAATAGGCCCCTCGACAGATATCAGTGGGCTACCTACCTTATTTCTGTAAAAGTGATTATGTTGCCAGCGGGAAGTTGGCCTCTATGGGTGTCTGGTGTCTCTGGTGTGAGAAATTTAGCCAGTGCAATACGACTGCCAGTCTGGGGTCTTTGATGTGCATCAAAAGATGAAAAAAAAGCAAAACAGAGCAGCCGTCTATTCAAGCGTGCAGCGAAAACTGGCATGCCCTGGCGTCCAAAATGGGAAACAGAGGAAAGAAGATGAAGGGGAGACACCGCTCTTTGGAGCAAAAAATACAAAGTCCCACATTTGTATTATTGTGGTTTTGAAGACTGACAGGTACCTATCATCTTGCCTTGAAGTATTTTAATTAAGTAAGTTTCTTTCATCTTGAAATATTGATTTTAAAGCATAGTAAAATGGGTCTCTGCATTTTTTTTCTGTTGTTTTGGAACAATCTTTTACACATTTTGCTGTTTTATGGAAGTCCTATTTCCACTTGCATGCAACCAAGCTTTACAATACCTTCTTCCTCTGGAAGGTGCATAAGTGAGATATTCAATAAGTATGTTAAATATGGCATCACCTTCCTTTAAGGGCCTCCTACCCTTTTCGTAAAAATATAATTTTAAAACTGGAAAATTTGAAAGTGTCATAAAAAACCTATAAATCATCCTAAAGCCCTATTGGATTATGCAGACCTTCAAGTTTACAAAGATATGTTTCTTTCTGAATTCAAAATTTGGATTCCAGCCCATAATTTTCGCAGATGAAACATTCAATGTCAATTGAACTAGTTAAGCTATGTCTAGACCAAGTACATATTTTTAGTCAGATAGTAAAGGCAGATAAGTTGTACACATTTCATATGTATTAGATCACAAGTTATATATAAAAAAAACACTAGAAGCTGTGTTCTCTCTTAAATGCCCGTCATTAAAGTTGCGAATAGTGTGTACAATCAATGTCACATTTAAAAAAAAAAAAAAAAAAAAACGAGTTTTGGCGTGTTGCATGAAATTGCACATGTGATGGGGTGGGGCTGTAATTTCACTGTTTTGGCAATGACCTTGTAGATTAAAAATAAACAAGGTATCAGAAAAAAAAAAAGAAAAACGCATCTTCACGTGGTGAATGATGTTGATTGGGGCGAAGCTGGTGGTGGTGGTTGTCTGCGTAGACGCTGAGCCGCAGCATGCCGAGCCTTTCGTTCGTTTTTATCCATGTCACGCTGCGGTCAAATGCTCAAATGCGTATATAACCACGTTCCATACCACACATTCTCTTTCTGACATGGATGAAAACGAAAGAAAGGCTCGGCATGCTGTGGCTCAGCGTCTACGCAGACAAGCACCACCAGAGCTTCGCCCCAATCAACATCATTCACCACGTGGAGATGCGATTTTTTTTTTTCTTCCCTACACGAGCACGAGAGCACGTGCTCGTGAGCACGAGCTTCCGACGCCGGACATCGGACGGACATACGGACATGGCTAGCCCCTAAAAAAAAAAATCCTTGTTCGTCTAAAAATTACTTTTTAAAAGGCGGCATCTTTGTTATAAGACTGTAGGCCACAAATGGTTCGTGCCCGGACTTTTTAAACAGTGTCAACGGGTAAACCTCAAAGGAGTTTTGCAACGCAGAATATTGAATCTGACACAACTAAGTCACTAGAATCTATTACGTTCAATCTTACGTTCCATTAATATTTCTTGTGAACAAGAAGTTAGTTTCGCAAATAAATTCAATTTAATTGAGAACCGGTTGATTTTACCTTCCTGGTGGGATGGCCATGTTTGCAAGCATATCTGTGACATTCCTTGCCAATGTCTCTAACTCCCTCGCCTTGTCTGCTTACTTTCTCGCCAAAAACCAATGCAAGAGGACATGTAAAGGCATGCAAAAGAGAATGAAAGCATGGTGTGTGGTTTGTTGAATCTTCAGTAGTAAGAAATGCAAAAGTAAGGAAGGTCGGCAACGAGTGAACAAGCAGCAAGTGTTGCTTTTGCTCAAATCGGGAGTTAGTGCATTGCGCTCCCTCGTCGTAAGCTAACGCAAGTGTGGGAACGGGCCTTGAGCGCGTGTATCAAGTGAGCGATTGGACTGGCTACTTGTCGTGCCATGACCTGTCCAATAGTGTGCGGGAAGCCTGTGCCGACTTCCAGACGTCTGTCCTTCTGTCCGCAGCGCTGGAGAAGAAGATGATGGAGTGCACCAACCTGTTTGAGCAGAGCCGGGGCTCGAGCTTTGCCAAGCAGCGCCACAAGCCACCGGCGCCCTCTGCCAAGCACACCTACCCCTCCGGATTCGAAGCTCCCCGGCCGCCCCGGTCGTCCGCTTCGTCCTCCTCCTGTGAGTGGGACCAGAGCCGCCATAGTCGCCCACAGCTTAGAGAAGCCGTGCGACAGTTTTCCCCCTTTCAGTAAATACCGTCTAGCATTATTCCTCGACATTCATATCTTACGGAGCATGCGTTTATTTTTTTCTTCGCGCAGTGGCAGTCGCAGAAAAAGCTTTAGAAAAACTAGCGACGTTCACTTCTCGAATTCGCAGCCACAACAGACGGCCACACGATCCGGGATCGATTACGTGCCGCCAATTTTTATCGTAGCCACGCGCCGCAATCGGCAAGGCACGGGAAGTCTGTGCCAACTTCCAGACGTCGTTAGGGTTTGGCTGTTCCCCTTGTCTCGGATTCGTGCTTCGGCGTTCTCAAATGCCACAATCTCGTAAAAGCAATTAAAAGACGCCAGGGACCCGTTACACGCTGCGTTCCTTACACTGTTAGCAACAGTGGGAGCTACCATTTCGGTGCTTGGCTCAGTCTGGACGCAATTGGGACTAGAAAATATGTCTTCCCGAGCTTTATACGCATTTTGCTTCATCGTCAACTGTTTTGAACGCTTCTGGGGGTTTTCTGCAATTTTGTGCCGAGCTTCGACTTACTGGCAACCGCGATTTCGAGCACTGAGATGGCCAAAGTGTCATTGTTCTAAAGCTAATAATGAATTTAGGCGAGACTGAGCATACGCTCCGACAAACTGTCGGTCCGACTGTCGGTTGCCCAATTCCAGACTGAGCAAAAAACTAAAGCTCCCGAATAAAATTTGCGCGTCGCATTTCTCGCGAGTACTGCCAACCGTGTTTGCGCGAACACGCGAGACACGTGTGAGTGCGGCGCCGTCATTTGCTTCCTAGGGTCACTTATTTAGGTGCTGCGCCGCAAGTTGCTTCCAAGGGCTGCACCTCGTGCGTCGTTGTGTCTGTCGCTACTCGTAAGACGAGTACAAACACATCGAGGGGCTTTGCAAATAATCATACCCGTAGGCTTCTTTCTATGCCGGGTGTCAAAGAGAAAAGATAACAGCATTTTTTTTTGCTGCAGAAATAAGCTATGTATGTGTTGCGGAGCATTCCGCCTCCTCCAAAATGTAGCGCTAGCAGCCGGTGTTAGATGCCAAAGTTCCGGAGCTTGCCGTTATCTCGTTAGAAACTTCTAAGTGATTTTCGGAAAGTTTCAATGAGAATATTGGGACCATTCCCAAGAGCAGATGTCATTTTAGTCTATGTTTTTCTGGGCTGTCACCTTTCGTCGAAGATGTCCGGAAATCGTTCGGCAACTTTTAAATTGGATAACAATAAGTTCTCGAAATTTAGCATCTGATGGCAACCCCTGGTGCTACATTTGTCAGTCATCACTTGTATTCCAAGAACAATTCAGTCGTTCTAGTTTGAACACAAATGGTGTTTAAAGGCAGATATATTTGAGGAAAGTGTGGCATGATGCCACAAAAAGCCGCTTTATGCCCACCAGATTTCTGTCTCACTAAATTTAGTGGACAGTGTTCACGTGACATCCCTTTCTTGAGGGTCGTCACGTGACCTGTCGTCACGTGGCATGGTCGCATCATTAATAGAGTTGGGATTTCAGGGGCATGCCCCGATTTTGAAAAGTTGAATTCTGTTTTATTATCTCAAAGGTTCTCAAGAGAGCACTTTACATGAGGGGGGGTGGGCGGGGGGGGGGGGGGGGGGAGTATTTATAATTAAGTATACAATAAGAACAAAAGCAAAACTCTAAAAAATGACATTATACATACTTCACAAGAATAATTCAAACATTTCATGAATTTTTTTTTTTTTAGTTTTGCGGACAATGTGTTTGTGCAATGAGTTCCAGTCGGCAATTGCAAGAGAAAGTGGAGAGTTTTGAAATTTGTTAGTTCTAGAGAAGGGGAGGCGCACCTTTAAAGGGATGATGAAGGCACTTGGAAATGTAAGATGGGTTTTGGAGATGGTAGGCTGAGAAATTCAGATAATGAATACTAGATGCCATGAAAGGAAACAAGACTGGAAATTTTGGTTCTATCGGTTAGTAGTCTGAAGTCTAGGGTTTTTTTAATAGCCGTGACGTTTGAGGTATATGAGTAGTGATGAGTGATATAACGTGATGCTTTATTTCGGATAAATCCTATAAATGGTAAAATTGGATAAGTCCAAATTTACCAAAATTTTACCGACGGGTGTTTTTCGCATTTTTTCTTTTATTTATCCGAAAAGACGGAACCCTAGGTAGAGGGTGTCCAAAGTCACTAGGCTCGACCTAAAATGGACCGTAAAAATCGATGCCCGCACATAGCAATCTAAACTTTTCGCCAGAGGTGTATTTGACAAATCGGTTTTTTCTTGTAAAATTACAAATCGTAGCTACCTTTCTGTAAAAAATAGGGCCAAAAAGCTTGCCAGGGAGAACGGTGGATTGCGACGCAGACGACCAAGTCGAGTAGCGGTGCACATTTGACGCTCATATTGATGGATGGCGCTACCTCCTTATCGAGACGGCTCGCGATCACCGGGGTTTATTAAAATTAACATAATATTTTTGTAATGTACCTCTGGTTAAAGAATAAATGCAAACAATAAAAGCAAAACTGAAAGTAAAAAAAATTGTTTGTATTATGACGGTGCTTTTGCTGCCAGCGGATTTCATCTGTGTGTCATCTGCTTTCTTTCGCTATCGGCTAGAACTTCCGATGCTGTTCCCGACGCCATCTATCAATATGTGTGCCAAACGCGTCCCGCTACTCGACTTGGTCATCTGTGTCGCCACCCGCTGTTGTGCCTGGCAAGTTTTTTGGCCCTATTTGTGACAGAAAGGTGGCTATGCTTCGTAATTTTAGATGAAAAAACCGACCTGTGAAATACACCTTTGATGAAAAGTTTACATTGCTACCTGCAGGCGTCGATTTTTACGGTATATTTTAGATCGAGCCTGGTGCCTTGGGACACCTTATAGACGATACTTGTAATACAGTCAAACGATTTTACTAAAAAACTGCTGTCCCCTCCGTGTGGGCTTTAACTGGCGCCAAGCATAAGCCGCAAACGAGGGAATTCTAGCCTAGCCCAAACTATTTCTAGGTTGCTATCTACGGAGATGGGTATCGCAGTAATAGATTTGCTATCTGCAATGAGGACTCCTCCTCCCGTGACAATGTACGATCCTTACGAAACAGACGAAACGACTCACTCAGAAGGAGCTCCTCGTTTAGCACTTGGGGAATCAACCGTGTTTCGGTGCCAATTACCATGTTGGCATTGGTATCATCATTTGTGGAAGCGGTGTTCCGATAACAGTGTCAGCTACCAGTACACATCTATCGAGCCATTTCCATTTGGTTTTCATCTACTTTGTTGTCTTGAATTGTCTCGATTTTACACGGAGTGCCCCGAAAGATTCAATATTGTCCCGATTGTCCATTAAGTGTCCAGTTGCTTCACTGGAACGCCTGTATATATTGTGCCTTTCACCCGTTGATCATAGTTTTGCGTCGGCAGGGAGCCAGCGTAGCCGGCTGCCTTCCCTTCCTTCTAAAGATCTGGATATACAACACCATCGACCAATAGCATGCGGCTCTTTCTGGGGCAGACTCGTCTGCCGACGAGTCTGCCCCAGAAAGAGCCGCATGCACTTCGATTGGTCTGCGATGGCTTCCGGCGACGCGATGCAATTTCCGCGTGCACTCCTGTTGGCACGTTGTTGTTGGACAGCTCTACGAAAGATAAACTTTGTAAGTCGCTCAAGAAACGCCCTGACATAGGCTAGGTACATTCACCAAAGACTCCAAATGGGGATGACTTTTATACCAAACGAGCCCTCGTGTTTTTGCCGCTTGTCTCTGTGGAAGTTGTGCAATCATTCTCCGACTTCGAGAATTCGTTAACAGAGAGAAGCCACAGCCAAAGCAAACAAACACCTAAGGTGTTCCTGACCATTTTCTTGAATGCATGAGAGTAGAATGTCTGTTTTTGTATAATAAAAAGAAAAATGCATATTTCAGTGCTAATAAACACTCTGAGCATACTCGCTGAAGCCTACATTGGCCCAGAAAGTGTCCCAATGTTTTGGCGTTTCCTGTCCCGATTTTGTCCCGATTTCACCAGTAATTTTGTCCCGGAAATCCCAGCTCTAGTCATTAGTGCCACTTGACAGATGTGAGATTGGGTCACGTGATGTCACGGTGGCACACGACATGTTACTTGACAGCAGGGTGTTATGTGATGTCATGGTGTCACGTCATAGTATCACGTGAAACCACTGCGGAAGGTCAATTCACGTGACACCACTAAATTTGTCACCCTAAATTTGTATTCACATCGGTGCAGACAAAAACATGCAGCATATTTGAACGCAAACGTTTCACAGAAGTCCGTTTAGTTTGGTCACGACTAATGATAAATGTGGGACGTCCAACCCAGCCCTACTTGGGGACTCAACGTAATTTATGTCTTCCAACCTTATCCGAACGTTTTATGTCTTCCAACCTTATTCCCAAGATTAAGATACGGCGATCAGGTCTTCGTCGTCGTCATCGCGCACCGCCATTATCGTCGCGGATGGCTCGCACCACGCGGCCGACCAGCACGGGTCAGTTTGAACGTAAATGTCGTCGGGACTAGTTCCAGGGTCCCTGTCTTCATCGCGATACATTTAATTTTTGATCCAGTACCTCACCGGCAACGCGTGTTACGCGATCGCCGTTTCGCAGACGTGGCGCACCCTCCCGCCTGGTGCGAGGCGTCCCGTGTGCCGGCGTTTTACCGGGACGTGGAGCGCCAGGTGACGGTGCCCGGTGCGGGGATCAACGGGGCCCTGGTGTGCTCCCTGCTGCTCTCGTCGGGCCTGTCTCGGCCCGTACTGGGCCGGATATGGGAGCTGTGCAGCTGCACGCTGGCCGGAAGCTTCACCCCGACCGAGCTCTACACCGCCCTTGCACTTGTCGCTGTTGCTCAGGCAAGACGCATTCTATGCACATTATTCGGGGACACTCAACTTTCCCAAAAAAACTTCCATACCAAAAGTGCTTTAGGGGTCGTTTATTATGGGAAAAATCGTCATGAACAAGCAACATGCAAAAAGTGTTACAAAAAGTTTCTAAAAAAAAAATGAAAGACGTTTACAATTCTCTGTAATGCTAAATTAGAGTGTAGCTCTTGAGCAGGAGGAGGGGAGGATACGGAGGGCAGGATGTGTAAGTAGTGATAGAGTGCAGGCGAGCTGGTAATTAATCAACATCTTGTAGACCCTGAGATGGGGAACAATAGAAAAAAAAACGGACAAACACAACAAAATCTCAAACGTAGCTGAAATTTATTGATATGAGCACACCAATAAATAGACTTTCAAACAAATGAAAAAAGAGAAAGGGGAAAAAAGAACTCAAACGCATAAACAAGACGGGCAACGAGTTTGCCCCAGACAGCATGAGCCACTCGCCGGCTCCAACACTTTTGGAAAGGGAGCCGACCACCCGAACAACAACAACCCCAAGGTCAACACACAAGGCAAACTCTAAACCACTAAAGCCTAAGCTTCATTTCCTATACATAATTAAACAGCGCACAAGGAGAGGGACAGAAAAGGAAGACAGAACAGGCAAGCGCTGACTCGCAACTGACGATTTACTATGAAAAGGAGAAGGAAGAAAACTACACACATGAACATATATCGGAAAAGAGAAAGATGTGAAAAAGCTAATAAATTAAATAAAATTACACCTAAAATAATTATAGCTGAAAAGGAAAACAAAATAAAATGAAAATCAATCTCTCAAAGTCCTAGGCATGTCCAGTGCCGGCACTCCGAAGCCTTGACCATACACCTATTTCTGCGCAGCTGCCCCCATAAACTCATACTCGCTGTCTTGTAGTGTTAATGATGGCTGGCTCACACATTTGGATTCGAGCTTTCTTATCCAAAAGGCTTCCACTATTTCTCTTGTTGTTTTTTCTTTATGGGAAGCTAGAACAGTTGTTGCACAAAAATCTGGATCACATCCACAGGTTCTGCAGCGGATGGCTAGGTGGCTTCCAGTGGTGGTTTGAAGAGACTGTTTATGTTCCCTCAAGCGGTCGTTGAGGCAACGCCCAGTCTGTCCGACATAGGTTTTCCCGCAGGACAGAGGAAGATGGTAAACCACTTGTAGAATGCAAGACACAAAGTGCACCTTGTGGTTTTTCATGCAGCAAGCCCTGCTGTCATTGTTCTTGTCCACAAGCGTGCAAATTCTACCCAGTTTGTTTGGGGCTGAAAACACCATGGGCACGTTGTATCTATTGGCAACATTTTTTAAGTTGTGCGACGTCTTGTGGATGTATGGTATAACTAGTGGTCGGATATTGGTAAGGTCTTTGCTCTTTTTTCTTTTGGTCGATCCTTTACAGGTTTGTATCAGAGTGCCCGCAACTTCACTTAACATGGCTGATGGAAAGCCGGATCTTGAGAGTTTGTTTACTTGAGTGCTGAAACCCTGTTCGATGGTGTGGTGACAGGATTTTTTCAAAGCTGAATACATGCACGAACTGGCTATCCCTCTTTTTATTAATTTTGAATGGGCAGATTGGTAATTAAGAATTTCTTTTTTTGGAGCGTGGTAGGTAGGACCAACAAATGTGGTGATCTGAGATTTTTATAGATAGGTCCAGGAACTGCAGCACATTTAGAATAGGTTGTTCATACGTAAAACTCAGACCTTTACCGCTTCTGGAGAAAACACTCAGGATTGTATCTATTAAGTCTTCTGTTTGTTCTTCTTGGAGGATAATAAGAAAGTCATCAACGTACCTGAAGACTTTTATAATAGACATAGTGCTCAAAAGCGGTGCGAGGATCATGTCTACGCCTCCCAGAAAGCGTAGACATGATCTTTCTGGGAGGCGTAGACATGATCCTCGCACTGCTTTTGAGCACTATGTCTATTATAAAAGTCTTCAGGTACGTTGATGACTTTCTTATTATCCTCCAAGAAGAACAAACAGAAGACTTAATAGATACAATCCTGAGTGTTTTCTCCAGAAGCGGTAAAGGTCTGAGTTTTACGTATGAACAACCTATTCTAAATGTGCTGCAGTTCCTGGACCTATCTATAAAAATCTCAGATCACCACATTTGTTGGTCCTACCTACCACGCTCCAAAAAAGAAATTCTTAATTACCAATCTGCCCATTCAAAATTAATAAAAAGAGGGATAGCCAGTTCGTGCATGTATTCAGCTTTGAAAAAATCCTGTCACCACACCATCGAACAGAGTTTCAGCACTCAAGTAAACAAACTCTCAAGATCCGGCTTTCCATCAGCCATGTTAAGTGAAGTTGCGGGCACTCTGATACAAACCTGTAAAGGATCGACCAAAAGAAAAAAGAGCAAAGACCTTACCAATATCCGACCACTAGTTATACCATACATCCACAAGACGTCGCACAACTTAAAAAATGTTGCCAATAGATACAACGTGCCCATGGTGTTTTCAGCCCCAAACAAACTGGGTAGAATTTGCACGCTTGTGGACAAGAACAATGACAGCAGGGCTTGCTGCATGAAAAACCACAAGGTGCACTTTGTGTCTTGCATTCTACAAGTGGTTTACCATCTTCCTCTGTCCTGCGGGAAAACCTATGTCGGACAGACTGGGCGTTGCCTCAACGACCGCTTGAGGGAACATAAACAGTCTCTTCAAACCACCACTGGAAGCCACCTAGCCATCCACTGCAGAACCTGTGGATGTGATCCAGATTTTTGTGCAACAACTGTTCTAGCTTCCCATAAAGAAAAAACAACAAGAGAAATAGTGGAAGCCTTTTGGATAAGAAAGCTCGAATCCAAGTGTGTGAGCCAGCCATCATTAACACTACAAGACAGCGAGTATGAGTTTATGGGGGCAGCTGCGCACAAATAGGTGTATGGTCAAGGCTTCGGAGTGCCGGCACTGGACATGCCTAGGACTTTGAGAGATTGATTTTCATTTTATTTTGTTTTCCTTTTCAGCTATAATTATTTTAGGTGTAATTTTATTTAATTTATTAGCTTTTTCACATCTTTCTCTTTTCCGATATATGTTCACGTGTGTAGTTTTCTTCCTTCTCCTTTTCATAGTAAATCGTCAGTTGCGAGTCAGCGCTTGCCTGTTCTGTCTTCCTTTTCTGTCCCTCTCCTTGTGCGCTGTTTAATTATGTATAGCAACCACCAACTAGCCCAAGTATCCACCATTTTGAACTTCATTTCCTACTTCCAAGCAAACGCTTCACAATTTCCTCGCCCCCCCCAAGTTTACAAAGCCCCCCTCACACAAGCAAAAACTCTTTCATCCGCTCACTGATAACCAAAGACGGCTGGCTCACACAATTCCCATGCTCGCGAATGCACAAAGACTCCTTAATTAGCCTTCTAAACAATTCTTTTTCGTAACACGGAATGGAAGTTTCGTCCCAAAGAGGGGAACAAAAATTACACAAACCAACATGATTTGCCCCCGCAGGGGGCGCCTGCACCTTAGGTGCTAGGTGCTTGGTGAGTTGCGTCACCACGGACCCCAGCTACGTGGGCCACCATACCCGCACGCAGGGGGCACCTTGGTAGGTGCTTGGTGAGTGGCGTCACTACGAACCCCGAGCCATGTGGGTTCGCCCACCCACGTCTGGCTGTGCGTGGCGTACCCGTGTCCGGGGAAAAGGGGACCCTGGTGGTTGAGCTGAGCCCGGGGTATGTTTGGACCCTTCGGGGCCCCCCGGGCGAGGCAATACACCGCTTCGACCCCTGCTTCTCGTAGACGGGTGTCCTGGCTTGGCCCGACCAGGATGATTCAGTCAGTCGCCTCTTCTACCCTCTTCTTCCTTCTTTCACTTTTCCTTCCACCTCTTTCTCTTTTCTTCTGCACTCTCTTCCTTCCTTTTTCACCTTCTTAGGCGGCAAGGGCTAACCTTGAGTGGAAACAGGTCCTGTCCCAGCATCCACACTCGGTTATAGTGCCCGGGCAGCACTGGTAGTGTAATTGTGTCAGCCAAGCCTTTCTTGCTATGGCACATTACCTACCCCCTTGTTGGGCTCCGTGGTGGGCGGTGCACCCGGGCACTGAACTTTCTTTCCCATCTTTATGGGTTCTCGCACTAAAACCATCCTCGATCGGCCCCTGAAAAGGGTCCGCACCGAAGTCCAAATTCCAAAAAAGACACCACCAACACCGTCCAGATTTCCAAAGTTTTTGATTCTTCACTCCGAAAATGAGAAACAGCTCTCGAAATTATCTCCTTTCCTTGTCGCAAAAACACTCGAGGGTGTTGTCGGTAAGGAATTCAAAGCCAAGAAAATGCCATCCGGTGACCTACTCGTTGAGATTGAGTCAAGCGAGCAGAGTACTGCACTACTAGGTTTAACGTCCATTTCTGGATGTGACATCTCTGTCTCTCCCCACCGAACGCTAAACAGCATCCAAGGAGTTATTTCCGAGGATGACCTCCTTGACAGCTCTGAAAGTGAAATCGTTGAAGGCCTCTCTGACCAAGGTGTCACAGCTGCAAGACGTATCACCATACGTCGTGATGGGAACGAGCTCAAGACAAAACATATTGTACTCACCTTCCAATCAACCGTCCTTCCTGAAGCTGTGAAAGCTGGCTACCTGCACTGCAGAGTTCGGCCTTATGTGCCAAACCCCCGTAGATGTTTCAAGTGCCAGAGATTTGGCCATGGCTCTCAGAGCTGCCGTGGAAAGGCCACCTGTGCGAAGTGTAGCAAGACCGACCACGAAGCTGATACATGTACTAACAACCCACGCTGCGTAAACTGCTCAGAAGCTCACCCAGCATATTCCAGATCATGCAAGACATGGAAAAACGAGAAAGAGATCCTCACTTTGAAAGTTAAGGAAAACCTCTCTTTTCCTGAAGCACGCCGTCGCTTTGCATTCATGCAGAAAGGCGGCTACGCCCAAGTGGTGCAGCGGGGACCTGCACCACTGAAGGTTG
This sequence comes from Ixodes scapularis, assembly GCF_016920785.2. Lineage (NCBI taxonomy): Eukaryota > Metazoa > Arthropoda > Arachnida > Ixodida > Ixodidae > Ixodes > Ixodes scapularis. The sequence continues at coordinate 237,278 of NW_024609890.1, read as the reverse complement.
CAGTGGCAACCCAGACGTCCTTTCTGGACTATGGGAAGCCACGGCAGTCCCCCACGCCCCAGCTGAAGATTCAGCTTCCGGGGCGTGCAATCTCGGCTGGGCGGTCTTCGGACCCCCCAAGCCAGAGTGCGAATCCTCGCGCTCAAACAGGGCAACAGCCTGTGTCTTCTCAGGCTGTTTCCCAAACTCAGGATGGACCGGTGGCTGCCGCAACCGTCCCTTCTCCGCGATCTCCTTCCAGGGAGAAGGGTCGACATTCTCGCCCACACTCCCTGGAGAGACCATCATCGAAGGAGCGGCATGCAGAGTGTCGAACCGAAATTTTTATCGGTTCGGTTCCGGTTCGGGTTCACGGCTTTCGGTTCGGTTCCGGTTCAGTTCCGGGGAGCAAAAAATAACGGTTCAAACCGGTTCGAACCGGTTCGAACCGGTTTGAACCGCTAAATTGAAAATATATTTTCCACGTTTTTCTGGCCATATACACTATTTACGCTGTGAAACGATTAACTATATAGCTTCTTCGATCGTCCGTGCAATTTACTTTTGTTTTTAGGTACCAAAATATGAAATTCAGTTATTTAATTTTGACGGAAGAGTAGAAGAAAATCTACATTAACGCACATAACGTCGTGTTCATACGACTCGACATCTCTTTGTTTACCAGTAACACATATTTTACCTGAATCAAAATGTTTACGTACGAGAGTGAAGAGGTGAGCTTGTTGGTACATCTGTAAATAGATCAGCTTGAAATTTAGAACTATACGGCATTTTATTGTCCTTTCTTTGTGTTTAAGTAAAATTCTAAAGTTCAAGCCGATTTATTTACACGGTATAAATTATTGTCGCGAAGTGTGGTAGGCCGCCTAAAATACCCGTGATTGATACTACTTTGTGTCGCAGTATTAAAAGTGAAATTGTGATTGTGTCTTTGCACCAAGGAATTACATACATCACATAAAATTATAAAATGAGCACCTCGTGGCCATATATATTACCAGATATTGTTTACGAAATACACTTCACAATATATATGTATAAGATGACGACACAACTTAGCTAAAAGCCATGAAATTGTCAAAATGTCACAAAAGTTTTAGAATAATTCCTTTCGGACTATTTTTTATGGGAACACCGAGCGGTAATCAAAATGCTTGTTGTTTTAACTAAACATTGTTTACACTCAGTACCGCATGCATGCGACTAATCATGCAGTAAGGAGTAATCGCAATTGTTCACCCTAACCTATACGCACCTTCGCACTCCGATCGAATCTTTCCCAAAATAGCGCTTGTCCGAGTGAACATTTTTTTATACAGGAGACGCTGGCATAGCCTGGCTGTTGAGATTTGTTCTTGACAAGATGCCGGCCAATTTAATTTGCAAATGAGCATCACCCTTGCTAAGCGATGACTTTAACACGATAGTGTTCAGGAGCTCATGTCGCAGAAAGCCCGATGTCTGTGGCGTGACTAGAAAATCTTGGTTGGTCGATAGGGTGATGACGTCAGAGCTACATGCCCTCGCGCAAGAATTTCAAACAACCCACAATGCTCATGTGAAACGTAACATCACGCGTGGAATAAAAGTGATTAAAACATGACATGTAATGCGAATTAAAGTTCGTCCTATGTCGCAAAGGATTTCACTTTTTAAAGCAATTCCTTTGCCTTAAAGAAAAAAATTAAGAATATTAGGTGGGATTTGAACCCAGGACCCTTCGGTTGCGAGTCAGACGCTTTTGACTAGGCCACGCGCGGCACACTTTCGTGGCAAATGAGAATGCGATGCAAACAAGACCCGTTAAGCCTATCGCGTTCCACTTTTAAAGACGAATTGCTTAAGCGTCTTCCAAGATTCTTTTTTATTATGTAAAACGAAGTAGTATTTCACGTTCTACTCGACATGGCAGCTACATAATTGGACACTTTCTGACGGTTTGCATGCGTAATCGTCATAGTTCCGCCGCGCGCCCTTGTTTACTTTGTTTTTGTCCAGCCCACAGACACATACAAGTAATGTTCCCCACATAAAAAAGACAATAACAGACTTCCATATGCTTGAGAAGTTATATGTGTGAGGAACAGATAGTTATTTAAATTAACTTCAAAATCAGGAATGTGTGTAAGGCTGTCCCATATCACTTACAACGTGGCTGTCGAGGATAAAAACGCCGGAAAAGATTGGCAGAACATTTTTCAGATAATTTGGGGGGCATTGCTTGAGGGTGGTCGGCCACTTATTTGTGTTGTCAAATATTCAATTAATAATTAAATATATTTTTATAACGATCAATAAATTTTACTTTATAAAGTTCCCATAACCGCTTGAGACCGACGCGGAAGGACGATACTCGAAACTACGCTAGCTGTGCAGTCTGCGTAAAAGTGTTTTTCTGTTAGCTGATTGGCAGTGTGAAACATCGGGTTGCAGGGTGTGCCAAAAAGGACTCTGTGCTCACATGATAGATCGGAAGGCAAATACACGAAATGTGCAAAAAGAGCGAGATAATTAACGAAATCTTTCTAAACAATCCCTTACAGAACGCCTTACTGCAAAAAGATATGCGTAAGAATGCACGCAATGAAATTTATAATTTTACATAAATAGGGCGAAGGACAGATAAAGATTCTTAAAATCTTAGTATAACTTACATTTCATCAGCTTCCATGAGCTCGAAACTTCGCGAAATGCTGCCTCGGGAGGCTAATGTTATAATCGGTTTTACCTGCACTTGTTTTGGCCCTCACTTTAGAACGCTGTGCTTGAATAGTCATGCGCGCTAACATTTCTCTAGGTTGCCATATATCATCGCGAGACTGCTACAAAAATGGCACAACTTTACAATTAGGACATCTATTGCTAGTGTTCCAAACATCACATTCCAGCAGAAAGCTTAACTGTTTAACATGGTATGCACGTGACATCATCACACTATAGGCTGGTGGTCATTGTGATTTCTTCTTGCTGAGAACATCGAATTCGATGGTGCAAAATGCATGCTGCAGGAGGTTAAGCTCAGTGAAAGCCAAGTATTTTAAAAGCACGTATTACTATTAGCGGCGAGATGTTTTGGTGGCGCCCTCCTACGGTTCCCCCTTGTGACGTCATAACCTTGCAAACAACAAGTTTGATGGTGTTTGTAAATAGCATGGTGGAAGCTTGAAATCATTGCACTCTCAAATGAACACTGCCAACACCGTCAAAATTAGAGTTCTTTCATTCCTCTTATTTCGTCAATGATAAATCCCCTTTCCGACGTCATAGTAAGCGTTCGGCCAATCGCGGAAGGCCGACCACAGCGACGCTTTCGGTCGCGCACGTCGCCAATTCTTAGTGCATCGTCGTGAGGAACAGCGCGAGCTTCTGGAACGACAAAAACGTGCTATTTGGCAAGAGGCTTTTACACACAAAGTAGTTTCCGGGGTCACGCGTTTTGGTCTGCGCCAAAGATGCGGGGAAGAGGAACCTTTACAACACAATAGGTTTTTAAAATTAACCCCCCTCTCGCTTACACACACGCACGCAAACACACACACACAAAGAAACACACACACACACACTTCTTTTTACAGCGGAGCTATTAAGGGCTAGTTTCCTCAGTATCGTGTCCGTCAGCAAACAAATGATGACACTAAACTCCGGACAGCTACCACCATCTATAAATGACGACGGCAACCAGACAACAGGCTTGCTGGTTGTCTGGTTGCCGCCGGCGTGTGTACATGTCGGAAACCTCTCCAGCCTTTCCATTCTGGCTTGCCGACTTGCGGCCGGCCATTACTTCATTTACACCATAGTACAGCTTCGCTGGTCTTCCTTCTTCACCAGAGTGGAAAGGCTGAGAGTATTCCTGAGGAATTGCCTCCTCCGTTGGTGTGTGTTCATTCGACAATTTTATTTGACACTTGTTAACCGCAACCCTTCAATGCTTTTATTTTTCACCCCGTGAAGTTTAGATGAGTCATAAAACGACATCGCGTTGGAATGTTCACGACTTTTCCGAGGCGTACTGGTCCTCTGACCCAAGTATACTCCCACAGGCCACCACTGATTCAGAAGCTTCTTTGTCGCGGTGAAATTGCGAGGCCAAAAATGAGACTATTTCTTTTAGAATTGCCTTCGCAAAGATTGATGTCGTAATTGTGGGATCAAACCCTCCTGCCTGACGACAGTCGAGCACGGCTCATGGATTGAGCAGAACTGCGTGAGCACTGTACATTGGCTCGTAACAAGCAACGCCTTGGTGGACACTTGGGTAGTGGCTCGTGTCCAACCACTGCGGTAATGAGGATAGCCGAACTCTAACATTGCCTGGAGCTCCAGCACGCGTTTTCTTCCTTTCCAACCCCAGCGCGGGGGTATGATTAACGTTGGCGGCATAACATAGGCACCAGGCCACGTGACCGCTTTTGGCTCCGAGTTGAGGGAATGAACGATGCTCATATTTCTCTAACTTTTTGGCGACTGCCATTGCCTAGAAAAAAGAAAAAAAGCCAAGTTCAATCAGTTATTAACGTTATGGAGTGATCCTGAGTAGAATTTAGTGATGTATAGAAATCTTTTTATAGCTTCTTTAAGCAAAATACAGAGGGTGTCGAAATTTGGGCAAAAACTTGAGAACGACGCTCGTGTGAGACTTACAGCGACTGCCATTGTTCGGCTGTCCCTCTGAGGTCACTAAAATATTTTTTTTAAGTATTCCTTCCGTACACACATGTAGTTCTATGGAATGTCATATTAATAAGTCGCATTTAGTCATTTCGATACTTCTATTCTCGGACACATTTTTCGGATGCAGTTCAGCAGCAACGAAAAGAGTGTTTGGGTGCCTCAATGATATAAAATTGGTCGTGCAACAATTTTTGTGCTTTCAACAAATACTGCTAAGAAGTAACCCCTGACGTTTATAGACTGCGAAAATATGCATTAATTTTCCCCTCCGCGCAATAGCAGATGCAGAAAAAATAAAGGAAAAAGACAGCTGTCGATCCCCTCCTCAACTCGCAATTTGAACACGCGGCCGCGTGATCTGACGCTAATTATATACCGTCAGTGTTCATCATAGTCATGCCCTAGGCGGCTAGGGTTTGGAAAGCAAAAGCTTTGGCTGGGAGCTGCAGATATTTTTAGAGTTGGGCTATTATCATATTTAATTGACATGAGCCGAATGTTTGACGATGCTGACTGTCAAGAACCCGTGCATTGGACTAGGTGTTATGAAAATCGCTTACGTCACGATGTCACGTGACTCGGTGCAAAATCGTGATGTCATGTTACGTCACGCTGTCAACAAGGCTAATACATCCAGTGACGTCCTCAAATTAAATCGAGTTGACGCAGTGAGTCACGTGACGTCACGAGGTCACGTGACATTACTTGACATGTATTGACACAATGACGTCACGTGACAACGTGACACATGGTTAATCATAGTGCCAATACAAAAGCGCCACGAAAACCCACAAGTTATTATACATTGCAATTCTGTTTATGACCAATTCGATCAATAGAAATACAGCCGCCAATTTTTTATTCCCATATGTTCATTTTGTGATAATAATAAAAAAAAAGAAAAAAAAAAAGAAATTACCTTAAACCGTTTTGAACCGGTTACCGTTATATTTTTTTCGGTTCGGTTCCGGTTCAGTTCCAAGATGGCGGCGAAGATTTCGGTTCGGTTCAGTTCCGGTTCGGCCAAAAATAACGGTTCTGTTCCGGTTTTCGGTTCGGTTCGGTTCCGGTTCGACACCCTGGCGGCATGGCTCTCGTGCCGCACCTACAGTGCCTAAGAGACAGGAACGGGTGGACTTGAGCGACGCTTCGCCCAGCACCCCCTCTGCCTCTTCGGCTGGGGCTGGGCGCGGGCGGGGCATGGCGCCCCGTTCCCCGAACCTGAACAAAAATGTGGAAAAAACCTCGCCTCAGGAAACTGAGGCCATGGATGAGTGTAGAGAAGTCTCCACTCATGCGTCTGACCAAGACGATATGGAGTGGCAGACTTCTAAAAATAAACACAAAAGCAAAAAACCTGTGATCCCTCCAACGTGAGATTGTAAATTAATTTATGCCACATGCAGCAGCTTTAGAACTTTCATTTATTCGCCCAGTGTTCCTTCTTTATTCATATTTTAATCTCATTTATTAAACAATGACCAATTTCCATTTTATGCAGTGGAACTGCCGTGGCCTTATCAGAAATATAGATGATGTAAATTATTTTATGGACGAGTTGAGACCAATCGCCCTCAGCCTGCAAGAAACACATTTAAATGACACTCATACACAAATTTTACGTCAGCACCAAGTTTTTAGGAAAGATAGACTCTCCCCAAATACGTCGGGAGGAGTGGCACTGGTGGTGCAGAGTGGTGTTGCTTGCTCGGAGGTACCCCTTTCTACGCCCTTAGAGGCTGTAGCGGTACGCCTTCTTGTTGACCGCTTGATCACAGTTGTTTCTCTCTATTTGCCACCTAACTCTGCACTGCATATGTGTGAACTTGAATCACTTGTAAAACAATTACCGTACCTCAACCTTTTTTAATTTTAGGCGATTTTAATGCCCACCACCCTTTGTGGGGTAGTGCTCGCCAGGATTCACGTGGAGGTGTCGTAGAACGGTTTTTATTATCATCTGGGTTATGTCTTTTTAATGGGAGGGAACCTACATTTTTTAGTGCAGCACATCAATCATTTACATCTATTGACCTTTCTATTGCATCACCAATTTTACTTCCATGCTTTTCATGGACTGTTTTAAATAACCCTTTTGGGAGCGATCATTTCCCTATTATTTTAGAAAGCACGATGCCAATTCCTTCCATTCCGACACGTCTTCCAAGGTGGAAATTGGAAAAGGCTGATTGGTCTCTTTTTCGTTTGGAGGCTTTTATTGATTCATCTGTTCTCGTAAATATGAGCCCTGAAGATGCCACGCTGTATGTTACTGAAGCGATTATAAATGCCGCATCACACAGTATCCCCCAGACCTCTGGACGACTTCCCAAGAGGTGCAAGCCGTGGTGGAACGATGACTGCACCACAACACGCAAGTCACAAAACAAGGCATGGTGCATCTTCAGACGTTATCCCACTTCTAGGAATTTACTTGAATTCAAGAAAAGAAGAGCCGAAGCTCGCTGGATGCGAAGGCAAGCGAAAGGCAGGTCTTGGAAAAAGTATGTCACCTCTTTGAGCAGCTTTGTTTCTTCAAAGGAAGTGTGGGATCGTCTCAGGAAGATTAGGGGAGAATATTGGTCTTTCAGGATACCTCTCTTTTCCTCAGCAACATCCCTGAGGGAACAAGCAAATATTCTTGGTGAACACTTCCAGGAAATCTCTAATTCAGCCAACCATAGTGAATCCTTTAAGAGGTTTAGATCAGCAGCAGAAAAACAAACTATTTCTTTGTCTGGTGGTCAAGGTGCTCCTTATAACAAACCATTTACACGGTGTGAGCTTGAGTTGGCTCTCGGCGTCAAAAAGAAATCTGCGGCTGGGCCGGATAGGATTCAGTACGAGATGCTAAGAAGACTGTCGCCTGAATCCCTAAGCAGTTTGCTCACTTTTTTTAATTTATTGTGGGATGCTGCTTGTTTTCCGGACTGTTGGAAAATGGCACACATAATCCCTCTACTGAAACCCAGCAAAGACCCCTCCTTACCGACGAGTTATCGCCCAATTGCTCTGACAAGCTGCCTGGGCAAAACCTATGAGAGACTCGTTAATCGCCGTCTTGTACACTTTTTAGAGGCAGAGGGTGTTTTTGATAGAAATCAGTGTGGCTTTCGAGCAGGCCGCTCCACAGTAGACCACCTTGTCCGCCTGGAAACCTTTATTCGGGAAGCATTTGTCCATCGCCAGCATTGTGTGTCTGTCTTTTTTGACCTACAAAAGGCTTACGACACGACTTGGAGATATGGGATACTTCGAGACTTGTACTCATATGGTGTCCGAGGTCGCATGCTTCGTTGTATTCAAAGCTTCTTGACGGGTTGGACCTTCCAAGTGCGTTTGGGCTCCATCCTGTCGGATGTTTTTCTCCAGGAGAAGGGCGTCCCTCAGGGTGGAGTATTAAGCGTTACACTTTTTGCTGTAAAGATCAATAGCCTGGGAAAGGTTATACCACCATCTGTATCCTATTCAATGTATGTGGACGATGTGCAGATATTGTTTTCCTCTTGTAACTTGTCCAGCTGTGAACGGCAACTGCAGCTCACAATCAATAAGATGAGCAAGTGGGCTGATCAAAATGGCTTTAGGTTCTCCCCCGAAAAGACAATCTGTGTTCCCTTTTCACTCCGCCGTGGCCTGTTTCCAGATCCAGTGTTGCACTTGAATGATGTTGCTATATCTGTAAAGGAGGCCCACAAGTTTTTAGGAATAATATTTGATAAAAAGCTCACTTTTATACCACACTTGAAGGAGTTGAAACATAAATGCCTACGTTCTTCAAACATTCTCAAAGTGCTGTCGCATACAACCTGGGGGTCTGACAGACGGTGCCTGTTGCGACTGTACAACTCTTTGGTATGGTCCCGCTTGGACTATGGCGCGATTGTTTATGGGTCGGCGCGTCCGTCTGCCCTAAAGATGTTGGACCCCGTCCATCATCTGGGGCTCCGACTTGCCACGGGGGCATTTCGAACATCACCTGTGCCTAGCTTGTATGCTGATACACATCAAATGTCTCTGGAAAGACGAAGACAATATTTGACTCTTTGTTATGCTCACAAGGTATACAGTTTTCCTCAACATCCCTCTTTTGATGCCCTCCAATCTGCTACATCCCTCCGACTCTTTGAAAACAAGCCAAGTATTGTTCGGCCTCTGAGTTTCAGAGTTCAAAGCATGGCAACATCACTCCAGCTTCCCGTTAGTGAAGCTGCTTTGCTGAAGAGCTATGAAAGAATTGCACCTTGGGACCTTCTGCCAATCTATTGTGACTGGTCACTGTCCAAGTACAGAAAGAAAGATATTTCTTCACTCGTTCTTCAGCAGGAGTTTGCAGAACTGGAACAGAAATACAAGGACTACTCACACTTTTACACTGATGGATCAAAAACATCAACTTTCGTGGGGTGTGCGGTTTACTCCACTGCCTTCAAAAAAGTTAGACAACTCCATACTCTTGCAAATATTTTTACAGCTGAATTGTATGCCATTTCAATGGCTGTTGAGTACTTACTGGAGAACAATATTATGAAAGCAATTCTGTTTGTCGACTCCCAGAGCGTTCTTCTAGCCATTTCGTCCTTAACAGACAGTAAGAACCTTCTCGTACAATATCTTCGGGTACGGTTAAACCGAGCACTTCAACTAGGACACTTGATAAAATTCTGTTGGGTTCCTAGCCCCGTAGGTATTTCCGGCAATGAGAAAGCAGACTTGCTTGCTGGCTCTGCAAAAGAGTTCCCAAAACTGCCTCTTGGCTTGCCACACCAAGACCTGAAACCAATCATCCAGAAATCAATTATGAAGTCATGGCAGTTGGATTGGGATATGGAAAAAGAGAACAAGCTTCATGTTATCAAGCCCCAACTGGGAGTGTGGGAGAGTTCCTCCCATAAAGACCGTCGGGTTGAAGTTCTCCTTTGCCGCTTACGAATCGGTCATACCCGTTTGACTCATTTGCACCTGCTCTGTGGTGAGGACGTTAAACTCTGCGACAACTGTGGGAAAGCTATGACTGTTTTGCACATCCTGTGGCGTTGCAAATCTTTAAACCAAGAGCGGCGAACATGTTTTCCAGAACTGTTTCGAGGTCACCTTCCCTTTCACCCATATTTTCTGCTTGGCGATCAACCATTGGTACCATTCAATCGAGTTTTAAATTTCCTTCATAAAACTGGCTTTTTACACCAGCTGTAGCTTCCAGTTCTTATAGATTATACTTTTAAGCCTCTTGGAAAAACCTTTGTTTGGCGCAATATGGCCTAAGTTGCTCTTGCGCCAAAAAACCCCAATCATCATCATCAACATGATTTGCCAACTCGGAACTCTGCGCCTTATCCTTTATACTCCTTTTGTGTTCCGTAAGACGGTCATTCATACAACGCCCTGTCTGACCAACATAACACAATCTGCAGTCAAAGGGGATCTTGTAGACCACCTGTGCGACACAGGAGACAGAGTGACCTCTGTATTTTTTCCCACAACATCCCTCACGTCTGAAGGTAAACGGGGTGAGCTTGTCTAAGCGGAAGTCCGTCATAAAAACCACATTAACAAAAAAATTTCGCACCCAAAGCTTTTAGGCTATGAGGAAGGCCATGAAAATAAGGAATCGCCGCAAGAGGTTCCATGAATCAGCATTCCGCTACTGAGATCCATAACTTTATTTTGACTGCTGCACCGGAATTGAAATTTACCTCTGCGTCAGCAAAAGGTGGAAAGCTGCAGTTTTAGGGGCGAAGCTCCTTAGGGTCTAGCCTTGCCCATCCATCCGTCCGGCGTCCGTGCTCACATCGATTGCACTGCCTTTGGGATCGGCCCATGTTTAAAAAAAAAAAAACAATGTACGCCCGCACGGGGGTTTGAACTCAGGATTGCTTGCTTACGAGGCAGATGTCTTAACCACTACGCTACACTCTAACGTTGCATGTAGCCGCTCAACGTCTATACAGGAGAGGGCGCTGTGGTCAAATGCTTGTATAATCGCGTTTGCTAAATTCTACTAAATTTCGGCGGCAGTTGCGTCTGCTCTACACAAGCACCAAAATGGCGGCGCCCGCGCCAGTATCGGGGAACCGAGTGCCGATACTCAAAGCGCAGCTCATTTAGTGGCTCTATACCAAACCATGCGCGCCGAGTGAGTAGGGATGGTTACTCTTTGTTCCAGAACTTCAAAGTTGGTTTGCACGCATTTAGTTTTCCTATTTACACCTTTGTCATTGTAGTCCAACCTCCCCCCACGCTGGATAGATTCCCCATCACCCCTGTAAAGCAAGAATGGGTCCAGAAAACATCTGTGGTTGAGAACCATTACTCTAGATAGAAGATAGAAAAGTTTGAGAGCCCCTGCCGTAGATAGAAAATTGCTCTTGACGTGAAACTTGCAATTGTTTTGTCACGGCACAGGCGGGGCACCAACCGGAGCTGGAGCTGCTGTCCAGGCTACCCCAGGCTCCAATCCCGATGTTTGTCCAGCAGACGAACAATGTGCACGGAAATCTGCAGACCCATCATCAACAGCAGCAGCCACAACAACAACAACAACAGGTCAACCAAACTCGGCACCAACCCCACCTGCAGCAGCAGCAGTGGGTAAATCAGCCCCAGCAAAAGTTTGCTGTAACCCAACCTCAGCAACAGCAGTGGGTCAATCAGTCTCAGCAGAAGTTGGTCGCCACGCAGCCACATCAACAGCCTCTGTTCCTGCCTACGTCTAGCAACAATGTCACCAGTTATACAATGCCAGCGCTTGCGTCAGTGTCTATAAGTACCGCGCTTACGACGACCACGTCAACGACCGCGTCTGCATTGTCGAGCTTGCCAGCTTTTTCGAAGCCGGCGGCTGCAACGTTGCAGCCTTCGATGGAGCTGCTCGGAGCACTTTCGGCTTCGAGTCTGGACAGCCTGCCCGGAGCTGGACATAGGTCCCATGGGGGGTTTGGTGTACCTCCAGTGCCCACTGTGTCCTCTGTGCCCACTGTGTCCTCCGTGCCCTCTGTGTCCTCCGTGCCCTCTGGGTCCTCCATGTCCATTCTTCCCGTGGGCCACGATCGTCCATTGTCCGTCTTGCCAACTCAGCCGTCTAGACATCCTCTGGTGACAACTGGTTCAGGTATGTCCACTGTTTAGCCTTGACACGCGGATGTTTACACAATGGACCTTTTTCTAGCAAGGGCGGTTGTCTGCTAGCTACAGATGAAGGACAGCTCAACGTTCATCCGCTCATCAGAATGCGTCGACATTGTGCCCTTGTACCAGTTTTTATCGCTTTTTACTGTTCATACTATCGATAGTAAAACAAAATGATGAAATATGCGCAAAGGTTGGTGTTGACAGTGTTGGTCGTGTGGGACAATGCCCGCACGACCAAAGTGGGGAGGAGTATGCATGCGCGCAGGCTTGCTGAACAACGGTCCATTTTGGTGCAGACCATATTATACTTCTTTTCTCCTGTAGATCAAAGTCAGGCGATTCTAGTTAGAAGTTCTGTAATCTCTCAGTAGACTCTGAAGTGCTTGGTTTGCTTTTACATGCAGCCTTATAAAGGAACCCAGCTGTGTAGTTTGACTGCTTCCCAATTTGCACTGAAAATTATCTCGGAAAATTATACCATGCCAGAAACAAACATCCTCAGCAATGCCACGAACTTCATTGAGTTTAAAATAGTGAGAAGATTTCTAGGGATAGGCAAATATTCCGTTATAATGAATAGCTCATCGAAATGTGTTCTGTTTTGATCAGATTTAAGTATTCGACAATATTGAATTATTAGACCAAATCGAATTATTCTACTTTCCGAATACTCTGGCTTGAATTTATGTCCAGCCGGCGCAAGCTTCCAACCATTTCGTGCTCCCGAACTCGGTATGCTTGAAATTCACAATTACAGTACTTCTAATACCAAATAAGGGCAAATATAGGACGATATAGTTTAAACATATTTTGTGGTATTTGTTGCTTATACTATTCAAACTATTTGATTCGAAATTATTTGGCCAAAATTACTATTCGCTTTGAATTCGATTTGGACCCAAAATCCTCTATTTGCCCGTGCCAAAGATTTCTGAAATTTTGTACTGTAAAGTTCACGGGCTCCAAAGTAAGCAAGCAAATTTACTTTGCTCCAAAGTAAATTTTTCAGTGGCCGATTTTTTTGTGCGAACCAGAGTTTAAAAGATTTGACAGGTTTGACAAGTAATACTCGATAAGTGAAATCTTTATTCTGAAAGAGGCCTTTGGCAGCAGAGCATTTGTATTATGCTACCTACAGTGCTGCAAACCATAGACCACTAATTTCTTGTCCGGAGAGACCTAAGAATTTCTAGACAAGGTCTGAAATTAATTGAACCTGCCAATTTTGTCCTCTCAACCGGTTTAAAAGTTCCATTCGTTGAAGCAAAGGACTTGGCAAATTTGAGTGATATTGAATGATTTGAATCTCGTGGTTCAGTTTCGGGATCTCTGGCCTCAAAAAAGTGTTTGTAGCAGCTTTTCTTATTCTGTACTTATTCTACTTATTGTCTCATTCTATATTTGGCTCAACTCATTTCAGGAGACTTCGACGACGATTTTGACGACTTCAAGTCGGCTGCGGTACCCGGTGTCGCACCGACAAACGTCTTCGACACGTCCAACCACCTCGAACCGACTTCTCTAGGTGTAACCAATCACGCGCACGGCCCGACGCAACCTCACGAAAGCGGCGACGACGTAGTTCCCAGCCCCCACCCACCCGGTGCGCCGTCCTTCCGGCAGCCAGCGAAACCTCAGTCAAGCGCGACGCAACACGCGACTACGAAAGAGCACCAGTTCTTCCAGTCGACGAAACCACGAAAGGATTCGCCACTTGCCTCTGTCAGTACCAAACCGTTCCAGTTCAGCCTCAAAATAGACTTGAACTCCTTCGCGTCACTTAATTCAACCAAAGCGGACGACTGTTCCAAGCCAACAGAATCCAAGCTGTCGGAATCCAATCCGACGGAATCCAAGCCGGCTCCAAAGTCGAAGGCGGCGTTGGAAGTGGAGGACGATTTCGCCGACTTTCAGCAAGCCTTTCCGGAGACTCGTGGGCCTGCAGCGGCCAGCGAAGACCGGTACAGTGCCTTCAAGGAGCTTTCCGAGGACGCCATGATCTCTTGGGATTCGCCCGATCCTGTGGCACCCGCTAGCAGCGTCGTCGACGGCGCTCTGCAACCAGTCAACGCCATAGACACGGGTGAGGTTCTAATCCAAGATGCGTTCATTAAAGGGGCGGTGCAATGATTTCTGGACTTTAGCCAATTAGCTCTGGAATTGTTCTGTGCAACCTACCCCCGAAACTGCAGTATTTCGGGGGTACGTTGTGCATTTTCTCTCAATCGTGTCGAGGTGAACGACGCAAAAAATATGGGCTGCAAATTCTTTCGAGGTTAAAGTCGTTGTGCTGCCCCCTTGAATGCCTGGCTCCTAGCAGTTCCTAGTAACGCACTCGCGTAACAAGAGAATGCAAGTCCCGGTTGAATGTCAACTCGGCTCTCGCGTACAATCTTTGACCTGCTCTTTGGGGAGCCTTCCGAGTCTGAAAAGGTTGCACGGGGATTGGAAGCAAGTTTCAAAAGTTAATAAACCGTGATCGTGCCGATAAAGACCAGGGAGCGCAGAATGTATCCCGCACAAACCACACTTCATGCATGGTTTGGGCTAGATTTTTCGTCATTTTTATTATCTATTTTTATTTATTTATATTTGTTATCTTTATCGTTAATCATTATATTGATTTCTTCATATTATTTTTAAATATTTTCACCTACCCTTCCATAGAAGCTGAGCTAGTTGCTCAGTGGCTATACCATATCCGACGGTCACCACATATACCTGGGACTTTAAATACAAAATGAACGTCCATAATGCTTCCAGCACATCACTCTTTTGTGGCGCTCGCTATGACGGCTTGCTATGATGCCCGTCATAACACTCGTTCGGGACGACTTTCCGTGGAGAGGAAATCGCAGAAAACAAACTCTGCGCTAAGAGGCACGGTTCATTTAGCGGCGCACAATAGACCCTTTTCCAAAGTGCACGCCATGCAGTTGCTGCTGCGCCAATTATCAAAGTCTGCCGTTACTCTGGCACGTATTCCGAGCATGGATTGGACACGGCCACGTCGATGTTCGGCGCACAATCGCATCCAGTCACCTGCCTCGTGTCCAAGAAATGTCAACCACCAATGTTGCTCGATGGGGTTCTGAAAAGGGACTGTTCAAGGGAAGCTGAAACACTTCTTGAAAAATATGAGTTAGAGGTGAATCATGGCATATTTTTATCCCGTGAATCTAAATACCACATTTGTTTTCCCCGAGGATATAACCAAACGCGAAAAACTTCCGACCAGTCGTGACGTCATACTAGGATCTTTGAGCCGCCAAGCGCATGTCGCTCGTGTGGGCAACGCGTGCAATCGCAAGCTTGCCAGGTGTATTTTTCTGCACTGACACCAGTCGTGACATCTCTTTCCGACTCTTTTGAAAAGAGCAAGAGTGCATGTGCATAGCTTTGACAGGCGCTGAAGATGCGCGAGAGCAGAAATTCCGAAAACTCTTAGTGTGACGTCACGCCCCAGGAAGGAGGGGCTTTGGCGGTACGTTAAAAATTAATTTCTGCAGCCTCCATGCACCAATTGAAAGATAATCTTGATGTTTGTGATCCTGGAGGCCGAATGAAGACCATTGAAGTGTTTTTTCTTAATCCCCCCCCCCCTCCCCGCCAAGAAAATTTTTTTTTATTTTTTGCAGGATTTTATTATGGTGTTGGAAGACTACTCAATAAATATTTTGCTACGGCATCGCCTTTTATAAAGTAAAAAAACGCAAGTGCTCGAAACTGAAACTGAAACCGCACTGGTAAGGAGGGAGAAATTTAGAGGAGGTGAGAGTTGCCGGAAATCACGTAGCTACACCGAACCACACTTTTTTTGGGGGGAGGGGGGGGGGGGGAAGGGGAAGGGGAAGGGGGGGTTTGTGCGAAGCAGACGAAAAACGCGCATGTTGCACGTTGCATGAAAAACGCAAAAATGCGCAAAAACAGACGAAAAACGCAAAAACAGAAAAATGCGCAAACGTCAAGCACTTCGTGCTTGACGTTTGCACATTTTTTCAGTCCTTAGTAATTCGTGTTTGTAAGGTGAGCAATGCCTTCAGCTAGGAGAAGGGGCAACGACTCGGGGACGTTTTCGTGCAATTCAGCTTGGTGGTCAGGGGCGTATCATAGAGAATAAATCCTGATTGTTTTGATCGGTAAAAGTTTTCTCTTTCGAAGCTGCACAGATTCGCACGTATTGCAAACAACAGGTCTGAAGTAGAGGTTTCACGCCCGTCGTCTGCTGTCATCGCTTAATCCGGTTTGTTTAGCCATCCAGCCCATGACTCTCATGATACGACGCCATGTTGAAAATTACGCAGTTTTTGTACAACTTTTTTTTTTATAATCGACGTATTGTAGCTTTTTAGAAGATACAAAAAATGGGTGTCATATTTTTTTATATTTTTAATATTGAGTGTGACCCACTACTTTGATTACATTAGGTGGTTCTGTCTAAACCTTAGAAAACGGCCCGCGAAGAGGGTGAGCGCGACTTAAACCGGCCAGTTCTCAATCGGTGGTTTTCGGGCGGAAAGAAAATTAATTTCGAGCCACAGATTGTGTTCTGGGTAGTTGGGCTTTCATATGTCATATACTAATAGAAACCTTGGTGAGTATAAATACCCTGTCAGTGTCCCTTTAATTGGCTACATGCAATAATGGTACAAATTGACTTGTCCCATTTCTTGTATTTCTGTTCCTGGAGGTGCAGATTGTAATGGTGCCACTTTCTTTTTCCCAATATAATGTTCCAGGTATTCATTCCTGTCAAGGTGAATAGAAAAAGGACTGAGGTTCACCTAAGCACTTCTTATGAGTTGTGAATGCGAAAGCATGTACATCAATCTTACTGTAGATGGTTGAGTGTGTTGGTTTCTAATTTACGATAAGGAAAGAGGGACATTGAAGACAAACAGACAAAACAGGTTTTCGACTTTCGCTGTTGGCGCATTGACATGCGTTGACGGACACGCAGCACCATAAGGTGGCCAATCGTTTGCTCGTCAGTTTCAATGACCGGCCACCCCATGGCACTGCGTGTCCGGCGAATGGGTGCCTGGTTGGCGCAGGCTAGCCAATGGGATTGGAGCGATGTAAAAGGTGCCGTTGGCTCTGGACGTGCGGTAGCTAATGGGATCGAAGCGGTGTAAAAGAGCCATTTGGCTCTTCCGCTCCATGAGACAGTTAATGCTTTTGCAATAATATTAGTAGAGAAAAGAATGGGAACACTCTTTCGGAGCTGCGCTTTTGAACTCTGGCCACTATTGCAAGTAGTCCCTCGTTTCTTTGCCAGCTTGCCTAACTCGTTTATTCTGACAAAACAAGGAGCCACTTTCTTCCGTTTGGTTCCCTTAACTATTTTTGGTCGCACCCTTTCTTGCACCTTTTTGCGAAGTCTCATAATTATTATCGCTCGACGGCAGGCGTTGAATCAGAATATTGTAGTTTTCTCCACGATACAAACGGTTTGTTTGGTTGCGCAATGTGGCAAACATAAAATGACGAAAAATGGTGATTCGGGGCCCCTTCATTTTCTAGAATAATAAATGAAGTGTCGACATGTGGCATTATTCGAGGTAATCGAATTTGTCTGGGTATCCTATTCAAACGTTTAATTACTGCCAAGACTCGATCGTATCTCTTCCGGCTCTGTCCCACGAGGCAGACGAATTAGGAAAAGTTAGAAATTGCCTTCAGTGGGGCTCTAACGACCCTGAATTCGAAACGAAAATGGTCGCCACCCAGGTCTGGAGACGGCGGAAATTTGGCACAATCCTCTCCACGACGGCGGCGGCAGTGCCAACAACGACGAGGACGAGGACTTTGGGGAGTTCTGCCACGTGAGGGTCGTGGAACCGGCGCAGACGGCAACTCCGGAGAAGCGGGTGGGAAGCAGTCTGTTTGGAGACCCCGGACCCGTCGGCACGTCCGGCGCCTTTTCGGCCGTCTCTACGGACACCGTGTCGCTAGGTCTGGCTCTCTTTTTCCCTTCTTGCTCGGATATGTCGTTTTCCTAGGATTTTCACGGTCTTCTTACGTTGTGCGAGTTGCTATTCGATTAGCTTTATTATCGGTGAAGGCTAATTCAAACACTCGCAACCACTTACGATCATGTGCCTTAATATCTCTTAAAATCTCTTACGACGAGAGAGTACACTGGTACCACCTATTGGGTAGCTGCGGAACTCTGGGCATTTCCGTACATTTCCTTTTTTTCGCGTGTCATTCTTTCTTTTTTTTTTGGCTCGAGAAACTTTTGAGTGTCATAAACGATCGCTTCTCATAGGTGGTACATACATTTGATCCCACAAGTGCCACAAAACCTTTGCCCTAATGAAATGAAGTTCCTATGGGGTCACCTCACAGGTGGTGCCGGCGTGCCAGTGGGTTCTCGTCGGAAGGGATTGCAAGAATTCCCTCGCAAGCAAACACAAGTGCATGAATGGGCCTTAAGGCACGCGCACGTTACCAAAAAGGCAGGTGGCCCCAGAGCCAGTCGAGTAGCTCGGGTCCATCAAAATAAGGCATCCGACGCGTAGAGTGAAGGCCGGTTCCTATGCTTGCGACCACTTACAACCAGAGAGGCCTAAAATCAGTTTTTAGGCCTTGCGACTCCTTACGAGCAGCGCAGCTAATAGTAAGCAGTCGTGAAAGGTTTAGAAACCTTTTTTAAGCCTCTCCGGTCACGAGCAGTCGCGAGTGTGTGCGAAACAAAAATATAACTAGTGCGTCGCATCATTCCCAGACGGGTAGCAGTGAGGTAACTCCCACGTCAAGCACCTGTGTCGGAGTTCCCCTCGCTGCTACCCATCCCGGAAAATGACACGACGTTCTGGTTCAACAACACGCAGTCATTTCTTCCGCCGTCACTCACGCCGCGATCCTGAGAGCCCCTTGCGCACATGCTTGCACATATCGGTGGCAGAGCGCCGCTCAAGCGGCCAATTGCCCTCGGCTTCCCAGTGGTGGAAATCACCACCGAGGATTCGGCATGCAGGGAACCCGGGCCAACGCTTTGGATCCCCGGGTTGCCCATAAGTTGAATGCATAGACAAACATGGGGATCTTCGCGATACCATAGAAAAAAATATGTAACAAAAATATGATGATGCAAATTAAATACCTAAATTATAGAAATGAACATCCAACATATAGATGTAAATAGATGGTACAAACAGTTAGGCTAACACCGTCGTAACCAAAACTACTCCTTTCCCGGGCTGCTGCCAGAGAAGTAATCTGATAACGTTTAGCATCCTTTGCAGGCGGAGTTATTTATCCATTTGCATAAGGAGTAAATTGATGCATACATTGTTGCCTTGATTGTTAATTTATTCAATTTTGACGAGTGCACTGGGTAGAGCTCACGCGACACTGCAACGTCACAATGTGGCGTCCCAACGTCGAGTGATGTCACATCTCGTGATGCAGTGTTATGTGATGCGGTGTCACTAACATCATGTGACACTATAATGTCACTGTTACACGGCAGTCGTGCGACGTCATGGTGACATTGCAGCATCGTGTGATATGACACTGCATTTATGCTTCAGCAATTCAGGTTTCCCTTCTAAATTTAGTGAGGAAACGCTTTATACTAAAATAACTGTAGGCCGCAATGGACAAACGCACCCGATCGTACGATTTGTTGGCCCTAGATGTTACGTTGCATTTAAAAACACCTTAATTTTTTTATTCCCAATGCAATGGGGTTCAAACGGCCCGTTTTCCAGTAACCCTCTCTGCATGCATACACCCTCCCCCCTGATCCTTCCTTCCCGCTATTTTCGGAGGGTGCCGCACAAGCAACGTTGTCGGCACCTATGTCTACGTATAATTGGTCTTTTTTATTGATCTTTTTAGCATTGATAGTACACGGCGAGTAAAGCAATGAAAACCGGTACAACGGCCCGTATACCAATGCATTCTGATCGGTGGAAGCACAATGGGCGGCCCTTCGTTTGAAGTTTGCATACAATCGCCCGGACTGAGCTCATTACCAGGGAAAGGTCCATTGTCGAGTCAATCCGTCGCCTCCCGCTTTTCCAGGGGACGGCCTGTCGGTGTACAGCCTAGAGTTTGGGGTCCGCGACAGTTCCCTGTCGAGCCGTCCGGGCTCGGTGCTGAGCCTGGACTTCCGACTGGGCAACAGTGACGACGACGAGTCGGCCAAGACCGGAGGCTCGGAGGACGGCGCCGCGGCCACCCAGGAAGAGGCCTCCGAGACCGCCGCATCCTCCGGTGAGACGCCGGCTGTGCTCCGGAATTTATCCGTTTCACTCCAGGGCACAATGTTGAACACTCTTTAGGCAAGGACATGCAGCACGGCAAACGCTGCTACGTGGTCAACCGGAAAAAATCCTATTGGCGTGCGCCCGAGTAACCTATGCCGACAGCGTCTCCCCCGGCGCCCGGGCGCACGCGCTTTCTGCTCGGCGCGTCTGCTCCGACCTCGACGGATGCTAGCTCGAGCACTGTGCCGGAGATCTCTCGGTTTCAGTGTGTTCATTAAACTGTTCTTGCCACAGTCGAGGCATGGAACTGGTCGACGACAAAGCTGCGTCTAAGCAACACACGGAGTTCAACTGCAAAATCCTGCTGCATGCCCAAGAAATAACTTTAAAATCGAGCTTGTCACCATAGAGAAGCCTGGGAAACCAGGCCCACTAGCCACTCATCGAAGAGTCATCTGGTGGTGCCGCTTGCAAGCAAGGCAAGCGGAGGACTTCATCTGGTAGCTGCGACGTGCGCAGTGTTATATATCTTACATCATGCTCCAGGGTAAAAGTTTTGTACCATGTTTTCCTAACTATAGTCCTCACCCGGTGTATAGTGTGCAGGGGCAAATTTCGGTTGCAAAGGAAGTTTTCTTTTTTTTAAATAGTCCGCACCCGGTGCATAGTCTGCACCTGGTGCTTAGTTGGTATGTAAAAGCTGGTCATACAGAGCACACCTTGACAAAAGTCCCGTTTTATTAGCTCACGAAGAAGCTCTTATTACATATACTGCATTTACTCGCATAATAAACGCACTGACACAATAAACGCACCCCCCCCCCCCCCAACGGGCATCAACGTTTTGACTTTTTTTTTTGCCTTCCCGTAATCAACGGACCTCCAATTTTCGGATCCGCGAGTTTCGAACTGCGTTCAATTTAGAAAGCCACAAAGCCAGTTTTTTTTTGCCGCCAAGCGGTCAGGCCAAGTCAAGCCAAGCCAGGCTGCTCACGTAGTGGCTGCAAGTGCGTAGTTGCAGTATCCGGCGTGCCCACCGGATATTAGCAATATATATCGCCTAAGAACGTGTTGCTTTTCGTGCTGAGTGAGCTTCGTAGGGCGCTTTTCCTGCAGCAAAAGGCACCCCGAAGGTGCCCTAAAAAGGTTTGCAGTTTATAAAGCATGGTTATTGTGGCGTGCCCACGGCCAGCCGCGGGTGTTCCACCACCACTGGAGACGTCCCACAGTACCTCGCCGTGTCATATTGGCACCTAATACGTCATTTGCCTTGAAGTGTGTAAATGCAAAAGTTTTACCCCGTGTAATGAATGCCCCCCCCAAATATCTGTCAATCTTTCGGGAAATAAAGTGCGTTCATTTTGCGAGTAAATACGGTAAACCGTCATTAACCTCCTCTAACACTCCTTCATTCACATAATTCGTTGCATGTCGTCATAATGGACGGATCTGGAGAAAACAAATTCCCGTGTAGTCTGCTACCGTAGATGGTTTGCACCATCTACAAGCGCAGACTATACGGGCATTTGTTGTTTCGAAGCTCATTCGAAGCACCGTCAGCCCTCAAACCTTTGGAGTTTGACCAACAAGAACCAGTCCATTGATCTATGTTTCGTCGATAGATCATTTTGTCGCCGTGTGACGTTGCATAGATGGTCTGTTTACTCGAAAGGCCTCCCGCGTTCGTTTCGTCGGCGTGCCTTGCAACGTCCCGTTGAACACAGCTTTACTGTTTTCACGACAACCTTTTTGCGTGTCACCTGGTTTACGGGAAGAGAGACCAGGAGGTTAGGCCCAAGACTCGGATAAACACACCTCAGTGAATCACGTGCTAGCTCTTAGCGGCTACCACATTTCATTACTCACTTGAAAAACCAGAGCAATACGTCGTCAAAGAAACGTCGCAGGAATGTATGTTCGTGAAACGCCACGGTGTAGACGAAACGTTCGTCCACGAAAAGTTGCCCACGAAATCTGTTTCCTTGAGACACGTTTGAAACAGTACAAACTCAAGTGCAAGCGTTGGCAGGAATTTTTTGGGGGGGTAAGACCTCAAGCTTTCGCTTTCGAGCTTGGACACTCCTCGCCTGGGTCTGATGCGAGCGACGCGCTTTCTCGTGCAGACACGACCTCGGACACGCAGCCGGAAGTTGCGGTTTCTGTCGGACAGCCCGTGTCGCTGCTGGACAAGTACAGCGTCATCAGGGAGGGGAACCAGGTAAAGGTCTTTTTTGCTGCGATTCCCACCACCATGTCGGACAACTTGGCAACGCTAGGGCAGAGCCGTATGTTGGGAGAGTTTGGCCAGTGGGTGTGGCGACGAAGGCGCCGGAGAGGAGAAAAGTGAAGGAAAGGGAGAAGAGCGCCGAAGGAGTGAGAGAGCAAGAAGGGAGCAGAAAGGAGACGACCGCCATTTTGGAGAAACGCTGTCGGCGCAAGAGCACTGTTGAGGCTATGCGTCGTCTGGTACGGCCTAATTTATTTTTCGCCTGGATCGAAGTTTGCGTTCAAACATGAAGAAACTTAACTCGTTAGTTTCTTAAGCCACCGAGGAATAACACTACATCATTTTCTTGCCAGAGTCTGCCAAATAGAAGGAAAGACTCGAAATTTGGATGTCGATCCCATGCATTCCGCCAGGCAAATGAATGAAAATGGCGCCCCTCCGCACTCAGCTGGGAGCAGCGGAGAGTTCACGCGCATGCGCTCATGCCTCTTGCTCTGCGCCGCGGGCTGATTGGCTTGCTCGGGAGGGGGGTGTTACGGCGGCGAGATCATAGACTTGCCAAACTGTCCCCATATACGGCTCTGCGCTAGGGTCATTGACGAGGTGAGAGTGGCAGAGAGGCACTTTGGTTGTCCCGCGAGTTTCCCACCCTGGACAGCGCAGGCACGTGGAGCGCGCCTGCGCGGCCAAAGCACAACGGGAGGCGTGGAGCGTCTGGGCAGTCTCTCAAAATATTCGAGCAATCTCCCCAAAATTGTCGCTTTAGTGTCTTTTTGCAGTCAAAGTTTTGGAAGGAATGTGAGAAAAAT
This sequence comes from Ixodes scapularis, assembly GCF_016920785.2. NCBI lineage: Eukaryota > Metazoa > Arthropoda > Arachnida > Ixodida > Ixodidae > Ixodes > Ixodes scapularis. The sequence continues at coordinate 214,218 of NW_024609890.1, read as the reverse complement.
GACTATTACGTATTTGGGCAATCCCAGCTTTTTGCAAAAAAAAAACTTTGGGTACACTTTTTATGTGCATTAAAATCTGATCCAGAATGACTGACTCGGCTCAAGACAAGAATACTGTACGGGGTCACTCTGGGGATTTTGTATGTAACTTGATTTTTTGGAAAATTACTTTTTTGGATTGTATATTCCATAAACTAACTCCTCTGTAATTGTCAACACCTAATTCGCCGAGAAAATATGTTTTGAAGAAAAAAACTTTCAGCCTTTCCATTTTCGTGAAGAAGGAAAACTAGCGAAGCTGTACTATGGTGAAAATGAAGTAACTATAAATGTAAGGATTAAGGTGTGATTGGGTAATTAGTTTTGTGACATCCGTACTGTCCCCGGTTGTCTTTGTTATACCACATCAACCGCCGAAGGCTCATGAACGGGAGTCGAGGCGCCACTAGTCGCTCCTCCACCACGTCCAAGCTCGGTAGGTGCTCCGGTAGGGGTGGGTTCCTGTAGCCGTTCACGGTCGCGAACCGGGGCACCACGCCTTGGAGCAAGGAATCTCGGCACATTCTACACGCCGGTTCTTTGTAGACATCCGCAAACTCAATACACTGCCGAAACGTGCATGCGCCCGTTTCCCGCTTCTTCTTGTCCGACTGGCCGCCGATCATGGATACATCTCTGGTGGTCGCACTCAGGTTCTCCACGAATTCCCTCCGGAACCTTGCTGTCACACGCAGGAATTGTTCAGCCGGCGTGGAGTACTGTCGTCGCCGGGCCTCGGGCTTGCACTTGGCCTCCATGGCCCACCGGCGCCGTTTACATCGCTGGTTCTGTTTAAGACGGCGCCTTTCCAGGCGAGCGATGCGCTCTTCTTTCGCAAGGCAGTCTGAAGCGGTGAACGCAGTGAAAGTCAAGGCGACAGCGGCTTTGTGTCGGTTGTGGACCCATTCGCTCTGCTGCGTACGTCGCCACTCCTTCCGCACCCAGTCTTCTTTCCTCAAAAGGGCACGCAGCCGAACCATCCTGAGTCTTAACCGAAACTGATAAGAGCATAGGAAACAGCGCGCTAAACAGGCGAAGACGAAGAAACACATGTGACGAGTGCTGCGCTCGTCACGTGTGTTTCTTCTTTGTCCTCGACTGTTTTTCGCGCTGTTTCCTACGATGAATTTCTACCAACGCGCCCAACTATCCATTCTTCTATGATAGCTGGAAAGGTTGCCGCCATCTACGAGTGACGGCGGCAACCAGACTGGTTGTGTGCTTGCCGCCGTCACTTATAGATGGCGGTAGCTGTCCAGAGGTTTGTGTAGGTTTGTGTCGACACGAGTTTGGTACTGGACTCGATCCTGGGGAACGTAGCCCTTAACAGCTCGGCTGTAATATTTACCAGGTTCCTGCAGCTACGAAAATGCGGTAAAGAGGCAAAATCGAGCCGGACTTTGAGCGATTCCTGCTTTCTTTCAACTTGGCAGAGGGCCACCATCTTGGTCTTGAAGCAGAGATTTGTTTCTTCTTTTTGCCGCCCTTCAAAATAGTGTCCGCAGCATAGTTTTGACGTGATCAGCGCCTCCCTGCCTCGCGATTGCAAAGTAGTGATTGGCCAAGGCGCCCGATCAATGGAGCGCATGACTACTGTTGGCCACAACGTTTGTTCTTCCATTGCCATGGCTTTCACGCCACCGGGGTGCGTCTTGCCACCTCTCGTCGTCTGCTTGTTCCTGCGCTTCGTCAACTCCACTTGTTTTACGCTTGAGACTGTGGTGGAGCAAAGGAAAAAACCTTTAATCGAAGGTACAGACACAAAAGGGAACGTCTCAAACTCTGCTAACTGGTTTATTTAACATTTTGGACAAAACCCCGAGACTGGGGGGGAAAAAGGACGACACAACACAGTCTCAAACACAGCTGAAATTTATTGGACAGAATACTGTGGTTTTATAGGGTACAGATTGAACCTTCACCAGCTTGTTTGCACCCTAACTTTTGGTTTATTTCTCAAGCATCCTATATTTTACCCACACAGCCCTCAACCGCCGTCTATGCAGAGATCTTCTTTGTTGAAGGCACTTTCAAATACAAAAAACATACACATTCACGAGAAAACAAATGGCCCAACCCACGATACCATCATTGTCAACCACCTTCTTTGCACATATTTCTTTGGTTGAGAGCATTTTAGAAAATGGAAAACATATACTGTTACAAGAGATTGATTTGGTCCAACCCAGAATACAATGCCCTTATCATCAAGGACAACGGGAATGGGTTTTGGGACTTACGTCTGGCTGACCTCAGGAACACGGTAACTGCTGCGCTTTGTACCCCTACCCGGGCAAAGCTTTCCAAATATTAACACTGCTTCAAACATCTTTCTTTCTTTCAAAAATAAAACAAAACAAAAACTCTAGGGTGTCATTTACAATCTGAGGAACTTTTTGCTGTGGCTTCCAAGTTGCATTGAGGCTCGGCTTATGCAGCTTCCGCTAGACTTTATCCTTATTGCTTGTTTAAGGACTCTCTTTATGTCATTCCGCTCTTTATGGAGAACTTCCGTCTCTGACCACTACACAGTACAATTGTTGCATTCCTGAATGTGCTTTGCAATTTCCGAGTTTGATCTATTTGATGTTCTAATAACCTGTCAATTAATGCATCTCAAGGTTTGTCCCACGTACTTGAACCCACATGCTAACGGTATCTCATACGCCACACTCTCTACGCAAGGAACTGAAGGTTCCTGATTAGCCTTCTGGCAGCCTCTATGGTTTGATTGAAATGGCGTCAAACCACTCATTTCGAAATCTGAGGAGAATACTTTGTCTATTCCAAACTTTTTTGCACAAGCCTTTAGGTTATGGGGAATCCCATGGAAATATGGGATCAGTGCTATCTTATTCCTTGTTTGTTCCTTTTGTTGATGGCCATCTTTAAATTTCATTTCCAATAGCCTTTCTGCTAGAGCAGTGGTTCTCAAATGGGGTTCCGTGAAGGCTTTTTAGGGGTCCGCGAAACCTACCTCATCAGTCAAGTCCGGCAATAAAGATAGCATTTTTTCAGGTCGAGAAGAAATGTTTCAGTCTTTGGGCGAGTTTGCTTGTGTGTATGTATGTCAATAAGAGAGTTCTACTTCACACTATCTTATAGTCATATCAATTTATTAAATCCTTATCATAATTAACCTATACTTTCCCCTTCCCCTCACCACGAACGGGGTCCTCCATCATCTCCGCCGATCCACAAGGGGTCCGCGAAACATCGATGGTTGAGAACCACTGTGCTAGAGGAGGCCCTCAGCACGCTTTTTGTTGAATAGTAAAGGGGACATTTGGAAGATTAGAAGGAAACCTGTTACAATCCACAAGGACGATGAGATGGAATCTCTAGCAAAACAAGTACTAATGAACCAAACAGTCTTTGTTAAGTGTAAAATATTTCTTGAAAGATCATAAGGCATTAAGGCTGATATGCCCCTTCGCACGGTGATCAATGAACTTGGAACGTGGCAATGTAGCATCTCAAAGTTTCTACAAAGAGGGTTGAATATAGGTAGTTCAGTTGGAACAGAGTCTTGCACCAAGGAATTCAGAAGCACTAATTGATGTTCTGAGGGTGTTTCATGGAAAACAGTGTTCTGTATTGTCCATGGATATCGAGGATTTGTACTGTTCACTAGAGAAGGTTTGCTTGTTGCAAAGAGTTAGGCAAGTGCTAGAGTTGAATGTGGTAAACTTCCAGTCTAAGATAGGTATCGCCATAGACAGGTTTTTTTCTGCTCTTGAATTTTACCTTCAGGCAACAGTTGTTGAACATAAGGGTTGGAAATATGTTCAGAGGGTTGGTGTGTGCATTGGATCCTCCATGGCTCCGATGTTAGCAGAAATTTATCTATTTATAATTTTCACAGGCTCGCAGAAATTATACCCACGAAGTTAGGTGGGAGATGACACTATTTTGACATTGGGAAAGCTCTTTCTGTTTTATGCATACTTACCCACTTGCACGCCATATTGCAATCATCATGCTTAAGCTTTTTTTTTGTTTCAATGGCAAATAATTTTTACTACGACAGAAAAAGAAATTATTGTGAGTGAGTTTTTAATTTCTTGACTCTTGCTACGAAGTTTTGAACAAATGACATAAGCACTGGAGATAAAGGAGCGATTTTCTGGTTCTCGGCTACGGCCAAATTGCACGCGGGAACTCTGTGGGCCCATAAGTTAGGGCCAAGTAGAGTCGCAAGTATCTGGATGCTTGGGACAATGGTTTCCCTGGGTATGCTGCCTGGAACGCATCTTCAACATGAGCGTTTAATCTGTGCCCATTTGTGGTTTCTCGATTCCCGCCTGACGACGTCGTAGAAGTGTAACGCCGTAACCTGCTGCGGTCCTGGCAGTGACACAGCGGCGGAAGGGGATTCAGCAGACGCCCGTCCCTCCGTAGATTTCTCCCCAGCTCGACAGTTCACAAAGGGTTCGGCAGCCAAGAGTTGGGACGTCACGACGATGGCGAAACTCGGCTTCGCCTTTCTCCTACACCGGAACTCCTACGACCAACCGACTCCCGCGATATGATATGTTGCCACTTCGGGACCGCTTCCGACATGTGGGTGATACAGGATGTGCACCGGTTAAAGACGGGCTCCAGGCCCCCGTGTCCGTTCCCCGTCGCCGGGGGACCTCGGGGACGGGGAACTAGGGCACGTCTTCAACGGCAGTATTTGATGTCTCGTACACCAAAGTGTCGAAAGTGGTCCCAAAGCGGCAGCAAATCGTGCGTGGGAGCCGGCATGTTAGGGTGTATAAGATGTCGTGATTCCGGTGGCTGGCCGTAGAAGTTCCGGAAAGAAGGATGAGAAACCACGAGTGTTGCAGTTGCTGCCGCGTCTCAAACCTTGGCTGCCGAAGTTTACACATACCGTCGACGGCGGAGCGAGCATCTGCCGTATTCAGCTCCGCTGCCGTGCCTCCCCAGGATTGCGGCGAGCAATAAATAGCACGTCACGGGCGGGACGTCACCGAGCAGAAATCGAGGGACCACATTTGAGGCCACAGTAAACAAACCGGTCAAGGGCTGTCCAAACGGGAAGCATTGTTTACAGATGCGGTATTTGCTGTGTCAGAAGTGAAAGTTTTCCTCTGGTTCTGGTCTGCTTCGGTACATTTTCTTTTGCCGGAGGGAAAGCTTCCCTCCACTTGCATCGTCCCCAAAAAATGAGAGGGGAGGAGACGACAGCGAAGATGCGAGAAGAAGAGCCACGTTGTTCGCGGCGTTGGTGTCCTCGCTGAAATAGGATGCACACGCTGAAACATTCACGCCTCTTAAGAAGTGTGCCTGCTTTTTCTCTTTCTTTTTTTTTTGCCTGTTTGGACAGTCCTTTAGAGACACTTTTCGAGCACCGTACCTGGGGGTCCTCAGACGCCCGGTTTACAGGAACTCGTGGCTGGGAACTGTAGGGCATCCGTTGACATTGCAGGGTGGGACGCCCGTGGGTGAGGCGGCCAGCGTGGACAACTGGGCCTGGTGCCTGGAGAGTGTGCGCGAGCTCTTGCTCCAGGCAGAGGCGGTCTTCAACAAGGAGGCCAGCAGCCAGGTCTGCAGGGAAGCTCTCGAGACGGAGGAAGGCGCCACCTACATGCGCAGTGAGTCCCCGGCAGGGAACGCCTTAGAGGGAGGCTCCGGAGCCACCGGGAGGGCTGTGCTTGGATCAGTAGTAATCCTGAAATTTTGAACTACCCTATCTAACTGTGTCTTACGAAGCCTTTACCCTTTCCGGTAAGCCTTTGAGCACGTGGGAAGTGCGGTAGTGCGCTAATGTTACCACTTGTGCTACAGGCACGATGCTGGTGGTGAGAAGAGGCAGACGATAAGAGACGGAGAAACCGCGTGCAGTAACCTCGCTCCTGCTGCAAGAGCGGCAATTTTAGCGCTCCACCGTGCTTTCCACACGCCCAAAGTCTCTCTAAGGTTAACTGATATAGTGGTTCTTGGCAACGCTGACTGATGTAAGACTGATGTAGTGGTAAGACTGATGTAGTGGTTCTTGTAAGATGATGTAAGACTGATGTAGTGCTTCTTGGCAACGCTCGGCGAGTTTCGAATTGGAACTGTATGTTTATCTTCACTAATTAAAGAGGTAATTAACATATTTTAGTTATTGTGGCGATTAGTCCTCCCTGTTATGTCCTTCTGGCCATACAACACACCTGCAGAAACCGCATTAGCGCAGTTTTTGCGACTTTCTTGATGGAGGATCAGCAAAGCTGTTATCTTTACCACAACTATACAATATCTATACGATTTACATATGATTGCCACGAAGACGCGTACATGACTTCGTTGTTTAATTGTTTTGATTTAATTCTTAGTGACTAAAGTGATCATTGCCTTATGGTCACTTCTGGGCAAGTTCTAAACCCAATTTTTGGATGCACACTTGGAGGACAGTTTTTCCCGATGGAGCCCAGGTCTCTTTATCAGCATCATCACAGCGCACTCTTAGCCGAGATAAGTCGGTGACCGTAGATGGTAACGATGGATCAGGGCCTCACTATCTAATAATGCCAAGGAAGGCTGAGTCACGAGGGTTGCCCCCTCTTTTTATGTAATACTTCTCACGACCAATATGAACGAAGGAGCGCCATTTAAACGGGAATTCTTTGTTTAACGTCAATGGACGCATTTTTTTTCAAGATCTTAGTACATAAGAGCTTGGCTGTTAAAACACCCTGTATATGCATGCACGCATTATCGAGGAAGGTCGCCATTAGGGAGGGGAAAGAGGTATTGCTCCAGCTCTTTTGTGGCCCTCTGCGTAGACCCGAAAGAGGGCCTCGCAAGGTAGTCTGGAAAGGGCCTGTGTCTTCCTCGCAGACATGACGGAGGTGTACAAGGTGGGGCAGCGCATTGCACTCTCGTCGAGGCTAACGGGGATGCAGTCGGAGCGGTTGGAACAGCTCTGCTCCGAAGTCCAGGGCATCTGGGAGCGGATCTCGTCTTTCCTGGAGAACTCCTGCCTCTTTGTGAGTGCCCCTGCCACATCGAGTGACTGGCCTTAAAGGACCTGTCAAACGAGGGATGGCGATTCAAAGGGGCAGCTATTGTGCTTCACCTTCTTTATCTAAATTTGACGCCAGTTTTGACATAACATTTTTTTTTTAAATTTTCTAATTATCTGTATGCAAACAAAGTTTCCTGCCCACGTGTGGAGCGTGACAAAAAATTGAATGAACAGCGTAAAATAAGTTTGTTCACTCCTTAGGAACCACTGAGTGCACTGAATGAGAAAAATATTATGTGTGCAACTTTCTCTCTGGAAATCACAAAAAAAAAAAAAAATCAAAGGACTGACAAAAGTTTTGTTTAAAATGTTGTAACTGTAAATCTTAAAAAGTTGCATTCCACAGATCCCAAAGCATATGCATGCCACATTTGGTAGTGATAGCAAGTGCAGACGTTCTTGCTCATAAACTGCAAAGATGCCCCAAAATTGCAAATTGAGAAAAATACATTTCAATGCTGCGTCGTAACACTCTTTTGCGGCAGGAAACAATTTTTTTCGTTATAATATTACGCAAGATATTGAAGATACTGAAGGATGTGACAAGTTGAAAACAGCTAGGCCTACATCCTAAAATACATATGATACTGCAAGCACGAAAATTTCTCAAACGTATGCCTTTATGGGTCGCCAAGACTACTTCAGATGCGTATTTGGCTAATTTTGCGATTATATTAGGTCCTGACTTTATTATACTTAAAGGGTAAAGGTTCAGAAATGACAAAATAAAATCCAAAATCACATTTAAGAAAAATTATGTTTTTCTAATTCTTTTTTTTTCTCAGGGGGGACACGGGCCTAAATAAAAAATATATGTAAAAAAAAAATTCATTTTTTAATTTTGAGGTTTTTGGTTTTAGAAACTGATTATACGCCCGACATTAAATTTGATAACCATACACCATATAGTTACTTTGATATAAAATACTTTCAACATATTGTGAGGCAGTAACGAAGTAAAGGGGTTCAATGTTTGAATGCATTTTTCTCAGTTCTGCTTTTTGCTGCAAATTTTATATCAAGGAACCTTTTGTTTGAAGGTAAAATTATTTTGATACCACAATCAAGATGTTTCTGAACTGAAATTTACTAAGGAATCGGGCTGTCTATTTTATTTTGTTTTACATTAAAGTCCTCATTGAAAAAAAAAGTTTTAAAAAATTGACATAGAACAAATATGCATCCCATATTTTCAGGTACTCACTCTTCCTGAAATACTTACATTAGAGTTATAAAAACGAGATAGCCCGAAGTTTAACATCCTCCACTTTATATTCTAGCAGATTAAATGGTGCTTAATAGCTTCATTTGCATATCATAGATTTCTTAATGAAGAGTGACACATCTTCTTATGCAGGTATGTAAAGTTATCCTAAAGAGCTGAAAGTTTGCACCGTACACCTACATCTGGCATTAAATCTCCCCTGCAAATTTCATTCCGATCACTTAAGTAGTTCATAAGTTAAATCTCTAGCCAGTGTTCCCCCTTAAAAAACATGCAAAAGAAAAGAATATTTTTGAACAGCCTAAAGGAAAAAGGACATCATAAAATAAACCTACAATGAAAAGAATTTTTAGAGCTATATTTATGGCGTGAAACAGAGTTGCAGTTGGCACCCGCGGGAGCCTGCAGAAAAGTGGCCATAGGGATCACGTGATAGACCTGTGCGCCGCCGCTGCCGCAGGCTGAACGCCATGTCAAGCATGTGGCAACGGCACCGGCTGAACGGGTTTTATTTTATCTTTGTACGCAGAAAGTAATTTAAAATATTATTTCAAATAAAAAAACTAAAGCTTCACGAGTCCTGTCCAGTTTAGAATTGAAACGGCTGGGCCGTTTGCGCCATCTTGCGCCAGACACATTTGTCTGTGCCATCCTGCACCATGTTGCGGAAACTGCGCCACAGCCGATACCTCGCACCACTATGTGCCAAATCGCAAAACGTGCGCCAAAAAAATTTTACTTTGTCTTGGTTTCAGTTTTTATTGACTCAATCAGCAACAATGAGCGCATTTAGCTTGGTTGGCCTTGCAATCCATTGTTCTCTTTATTCTCCCTGTGTATCCCAAGTCAGAAGTGCGCAAAAAAACTTGGGGGGTCGGATTCCAAGCGCTACACCACCTGCGACTGGATTGTTATTCTGCAACCATCAGCGGTTAAGCAAGTTGGCCAAGCGAGGTCGAGTCGTTATGCGTCAGATTGCCTGAGACTCTGCGGCCCGGGTTTCGGACGTCAGCCAGTTGAAAACAAATGAGCAAAAGATTCCCTTTAGTACTTTATCGTTAGAAGTTGGAACCGCATTCCCGTAAGATAAATTGTAATTTGATAGAACTGAAACGCGGTTCGATCCGAAACCTTTCCGGCCAGCAGCTCTCACGTGAGCGCTAGATCTGCTCGACATACTTTAACCTTGCTCCTGCTTATCGCTTCTAATACGATAACTCCGTTAATTGTAATCTGCTGCTTCGATATTGAGTTGCACAATAGGATAAACTCGAAATTTGTTGTCCTGTTCTTCCGCGCAACTGCACGTCCATTGCTTACGCACGTCACGTGGTTCACACATATAATTGCTATGTCGAGCACGTGTGGGTTGTGCGATTAGCAGAGCTGTTTTGCATTTTGATCAGCTGAAAGCCACTCAGAAAATACCAAGGGCACTATCTTCAGAAACATATGGTACTTGCTTTTTGGTTCTCATTAAGGCTCACAAATTTCAAGTTTTCGCATCTGTTCCACTGTTATCCCATCTACCTAGGTCCCTAGCCACTCATGTTCATCTGTACTGCTAAGCACAATTGAAATTGCTCCCGTGCTCATCTAAGACACAAGCTGAAGTTCAATGAAAACTGATCTGAGCTGTTCCTAGCCTGCTCCAGAATGTAGTTTTAGCTGCTCCCAACCTGCTCCAAAACAGCTGTTTCAGCTACTCCCATGGCTGCTCGCAAGTGCATTTCATGAGTTCCACCCCTGCAATTGAAGAATAAAAGAATTATAAATTCAGAAAAGGTTATGATCATTATCATTACTTAGCAACTTTCCTCCAGTCCGGCGCGCCGCCGCCGTCAATTTTTGACCGGCGCACAGGTCTATCATGTGGTACTTGCGCTCTTTAGGGAGCTTCTTATGGGCTCTAAAAATTGCTTATTAATTTTCGTTTCTTCGTTGCATTGAAAACAAAGATTCGCAAGTAACTTTTACAGCCCACAGGAAGCTCCCGAAAGAGTGCAAGCACCATGTGAATATGGTTGCGAGTTGCGCGACCCCCGCAAGCGCCAACTAGAAAGTTGTTTCGTGCCATAAATGTAGCCCTAAAAAAAATTTTTTTTCATCGTAAATTTATTTTATGACATCCTTTTCCATCCAGGCTGTCCGAAAAAATGTTGGTTTCGTTTGCATATGTTTTTTAAGAGCACTCGTTTCCCCAACTTGTTTCGCGTGCCTACCGCAGACGTTGGAGGCGCCACCGGTGCAGGACCCCAAGTGGCTTCCGGACGCAGAGAGCACAGCCAAGGCTTGCGGGGTCTGCCTCCTGCACGTGGACAATCCAGACATTGCACCCTCCAAGCTGAGCTACAGCGGCCGGGAGTACCACTCCCCCTGCGCCAACCTCTGGGTCAACTGCGTCAACTCCCTGCTGCCTGCCGTCACCAGGCCGCAGCTCATCTAAGGGGGCCGGAAAGCCAAGCATCCGGCATTGCGGAAGTAACAATCGACAACACCGAAGGAAACCCCACAACACACTTTTTTTCAGGTGCCCTAAGTGGACACAACGCTGCGAAACGAATTGTCCCCAAAGAGAAAACTTGTTTGGCGTAATGTTTGGGTCGCGAAAGGGGTTTTGAGTGTTGTGACGCGCTTCTATTCAGTGCCTCTGTTTTGGGGTCGACGTCTTGCACATAAGCACGTTTTGGAATCGCTTCCGACTCAAAATGCCTCTCGCGACGTGAATCTTACGCTACATTTTTGTTTTCTTTCTTATGGCAAAGTTCATTTGGCCCACGCGTGCAAACCATGTTTCTCTCGGCCGTCGTGGCGGGATCGGGCACGCCGGCCTTTCTTCGACGTAACTTTCCGGTTGGTGCCACTGTGAGCGCGTTGCTCCTCGTCGTTATTGCACTAACAAAGTGATGGAACTTTGAGAAACGTAGAAAGTGTGGCGTTTTCTTTGCGTTCCTTTTAGAATGGAAGGAAGGGCACTCGGGTTGTTTAGTTTTTCTTCGCATTTTCTTTGTCGGTCTTCCACGCCAAAAAAGGTTAGGTCCATTTACGGTCTACCCGGTATTCTCGGAGTAGCATATTTTGTCTTTCTCCGTCGGTGTTCAAACGGCGTCCTCCGATAGGTGGGGAGCACGGTCGGGCATTACGGTTGCTTGAGAAATTTGCGCGACAACGTCGGGTTACGTTTTTTGCCGACCGAACTGCAGCCCCGTCACGATCATTGCAAACGGTCGACTGGTTGTGAATACGAAGTATTATTATTTATTTTGCGCGCCTCCTCCGTTCAAGGCGCATTGCCGTGCGCCGTTGGTTTTGCTGTCCTCAGCTTTGTGTTTGCAATGGGCACCAACGAGGAATAGACAACACGCGCATTTGTGGGAGCTCTGCATCAATGCAAGTATCTGATGGCACAACAGGTTCTTCTTATCGTAACCTTTATACAGACGCCGAACTTCCTAAAAACTTTTTTGTTAACAGCTTCGATGCGTAAGTAACGCAGTATGCTTCCCCGAAAAAAATTTGTTTATCCCAGTATTTATTTTTTTGAGATTTGATTTGAGTAAAGAGCTATTCCGAAACGCGCGTTTTCGTTTTGGCACATTGTTTCTATATTACTCTCGTAATTAATCTCGTAACTTGTAGACAAACAAAATTTTTTGATCGGGGAAAACTTGTTTTTTTGCCATTCATGTTTTATGCGTTGAAAAGAAATTTGGGGTTGAGTTCGACGCACCTTTGAGGAAAAACTTGGGAGTCTGAAGATACCCAGCGACCCTCGTAGCCAGCACCGTAATTTGAGCTGGGTGCACTACCTCAATATTGTTTTCTGGGTAGCGGTTTGGCGAAACCACCAGGAAGCCGCCATATTACCAGTTCCAGACTAAACCTTTGACAGTGCATCGCATTGCACGTTTTGTCCGGATGCCACGAGACGACATTACGACGCTTCAGTGTGCGATACGCCGCACTTTGGCACTGCTAACGTGGCGGCGGCAATGGGGCGGGGCATTTGGAGTGCGATTCAGGGCATGTAGCAGCAGCGAATGACTGGGTTGGCAAAGAAACTCATGGGCAGAGCCAAACTGCATTATCCCCAGACCTGTTTCTGCAGGTTGCATGCAATGCACTGCGAGAGTTTGGGATTCAATTGCAATGCTGTGTGAGAGTTTGTAATTCAATTGCAATGCTGTGCGAGAGTATGTGATTCAATTGCAAGGCAGTGCGAGAGTTTATTTTTCAATTGCGGGGTATGATTCTACCCTCCCATTGAGCATCAAGCATTGATGGCCCTCTTAAAGAGTTGCTCACTTTTTTCTGTGTTATTTTAGGTTTTTTTTTTCTTCTGTACATTCCAAGGTGTTCAGTTGGTTACCATCATCATCATGTGCCCCGTTTGCCTTGTATATAGGATCTTGAACGCGCCAGCCATCTAAGCCGCTAATTTGAATCGCTGGAGGTTTGCGAGACGTAGAGTTTTCGAAGAAAGGATCTTGCATTAACTTGTCCTTTGCTGCAAGAAAAAAAAAATGGCTCGTAATGTTTTGTTGAATAAATTAGACCAAACATGTTACCAGTTTGCAGTTTGGCACGAGTTGGTTCCTTCAAAAGAAATTTGACGAGTTCTGTACAGCCTTGCGCATAGACTGCAATACCAGTGATGGATGTAGAAATGTCAGTATTTTAATTAAAGGATGAAATGTCAACTGTCTGAGTCATTGTCTTTGTTTTAGGCAACGTTTCAGTTATAAGTAGCGTAACCTGTGGGACTGAAGTGTTTATCACACAAAGCTGGAAGCATTTTGCTATGCTCCGGGACAAAACGTTTTTGCAGCAGTGGAGCCGAAGGGTATGTGCATCTTGCACTGTTGCGACACAGAAATGTGAGCATAGTAACGAAACATTTAATACTGATCAAAATGTTGAAGCTGACTAAACATACATTTTGTTATTCCTGCGACTTGTACGAGGGGTGTGTTGTAGAAGCTGAAAAATGGCACCTCTTGTGGATGTTTGGACGTGGCGCACCCGAGCCCGCTGCAACACCGCCCTCCTGCTCTTGTGGTCCGTCACGGCACTGCCCTCCCTTAGCAATGCGACTGTTTCGATGTACTCCATTTTTCAGAGATCTTGTTCGTATGTGCACACAGGCATAGGCAATCCTTTGATATGCGCACTGTGTCGTAACATGTGAAAATTGTAACGCTTGCTTCGCAGCCAAGGAGAGCTTCTAACACGTTCCTAGCTAGAAGCACCATTATAATTCCCTTCGAATGTTCCTCTAAGAACCACTTGGCAAACACAGAAACCAAAGTCTGCATTGAGACCAACAGCATATAGAGTTGTCTAGAAAGGCTATGCGGAGGGCAAGTCGTCTGCTTTTTGCGCAGGAGCTGCGGTAACGTCAGAACGACGCCGAGTTCCGATTGGCTTTGATTGAAAGGATAGTGGGCAGACCTCAGTGTTAGGTGCCTTTAGGTCCACCCACTATTTTTTCGATCAGTCAGTAAGGGCTTGGCATTCTGAGCCCTTACTGCGATAACCTCTTTCACAGGGGTTATCGCAACCCCTGTGAAAGAAGCAGACAAACTTTTTCTCCGCATAATAAGCTCGCGGGTTGTTATTGGGGTGAAGTAAAAAAAAGCTAAGAAGTAAAGTGAAGGGCAGTGTGGCTCTCTGTACTACTTATCATCCCTTTCTATAGTCCTGCTTTGTCTGATGGATATTCACTTTTCATGTGTAGCAGAACAACTCTGTGCAGACTTTCATTATTGTAGTTAATCCCGGGTTAAACAGTTATTCATGCACTATTTTCTCACTAATAATTGCTGAACTCGATTCAGCAATGTAGCTCCATTTGATATGTGAACTGACAACATGTTGAGATTGTATCTATGTCAATTTTCTGCAAGGCAGAAACTCCTCTGTCCAAACGGAGGCTGGAGGAGGGGGAGGGGTTAATGGGGATCCCGGGAACTGCAGAGAACAGAACATATCTTGCAGTCAATTCTGGTTTGTAAATATTTGATTAGAACATACAAAAACGCGGGCGAGGGCATGATCATGCGAGAAACTGCGCTGCCCCCCTCTCGTTTTCTTCAGTACCACGTGGTGGATGCTACGGAGGCAAGGACTTCGCGCGCAGATTTTGGAAATTTAGCGAAAGGTCCAGCTATTCGTTTATGGAGGAGGGAAAGAGATCAACAAATAATATTTAACCGAAAGATAATAAGAGGAAGATTGCGTGCAGATGTTAAGTGCAGAGCTTATGTACAATATAGGGTGTTTTCACTGACGTAATTTCGTCCACCATTTTGTTGTTGCGATCTGTCTGGCGTGTGCCAAACTTGAGCATTTCAAGGATTTACATGCGTTCTCAAATGCGTAGAGCACCGCTGACATCATTTCAAGCGGTTACGGTGTAATCCTTCAATGTAGTAAATTTGTTTGAAAAAACAAACTAACAACAAAATGGCGGATTGACGTCATGTGCAAACAACCTTATACGGTAAGCGCATTTTGCCACTCCTGTGTGGCGGTTGGATGTATCATGTGCTTGTACCGGTGAGATGAGGCAAATGTACAAGGGACTAGCGGCAGGCTGATGGAAAATGACTCCAGCCTAAACTTATTGAAAATATGGCAGTTCTTGATGAGGTAGCAATGTAAAAAAATAAATATATATTACAATTTATTTCATCTGTGTCCCTATTATATATGGTTTTCTTTCTTTTTTTCCCTTTGCTGCAATTTTTTTTAAAATAATAGTTGCATTGGGGCACTTTTATGGATTAGCTTACCCGACTTGGCAACAACTAGAAACAACTGTGCAACTAGGCGGCTAACTAAAAGAGACGTTTTATTTGCATTTCCAAACTCGATGTCCAACCTCCAGGATATATGCTCCAACTGCAACCTGTAATAAACATGTGTAAGTATTTGGGCACTATCAGCCAAATTACCTTAGTTCCGCAGGCTTGCTCAAACCAAAACTAATTTAGAAAAGAGCGACAGTGACGTCACGATCTGTGCCTTTGCGAAGCGTCAACAATACGACGTCACCTGTGATGCGGCACCCCCGCCGGCACTATCGTAATATGTGTATCTCTCGGAACTTTTTTTTTTTTTTTTTCTTAGGCGAAAGCTTTATATGTTTCATGGTTCACTCGATTTTTAAAGTCCTTGAGCGAAAACACGTCGGCGACACGAAAGGTACCAAAACGTTAAATTAAGCTTAGGATGACAAAGCGAATTAAGAGGAATTAAAGTGAAGTCAGGCCACAGACAACAATTTATGGGCATTTTTAAATAAAAATGTTAAAACTAGAGCGAATGCACGTGATGCGGTCAGCTAGACGGCCGAGATTTCCACATGCATGATTCATAAAACAGTCCCAGAAGTTTCCTAACCGATTAAATGGCCCGTGATTATATCTAATAACATGTTAAAATCCACTGTAAACGTTTAAGTAGGCCGGAACTTCGCATGTTGAATCGGCGTGCGTCGCACACAACTTACAAGTGAGGCCCGAGGGTCATAAGTTGTGTGCGACGCACGCCGAACCAACATGCGGAGTTTCGGTTTGCAGCCACCTACCGGTGGGAACGTTTTATTTAATTGAACTGATTATGACCAAATCACAACTATCAATGTCAAAAATAAATTACTACAAATAATAGTTCATATAATAGTTTCAGACGCCTTATACCTTTATTGTTACCAACCACAACAGAAGTGGAAAAGTAAAGCGAGAAACGTATGTCCTAGTCGGTCAACCATGAAACTCTCGCAACTGCCGCAACGAAACTAAGTTTGTTTAAAGGCGTTTTTAATGTATATTTTGGTGTTACCTTAATCTAAGATGGGAAAAAGAATGGAGATGTTTCTATATCTCTATTGTAAAGTATAATAAAATCATAAATATTAATTATTTGTGATATTAATGTCGAATCTTTTGAATTTATATGAGCTGTCCTCGGGGCGAACGGCTATACTGTTATTCCGGGGTCTAGAAATGGGCAGGAAGCGCATTTCAACCGTCTTTATCTTGGGGAGCACGGCCGTCCGAGGATCGAAAAGTGAGGGCGGCCCTGCTGACACCAAAACACAACACTCCGCGCCGCTCGGCTGACAGCTGGGTTGGTGCAATTTTTGGACCCCTTTCGCGGGGGATAATATTTGGATATGCCAAAATGATGACTTCTGCGCGGGCCGGACGGACGTAAATGGCCGTTGATAGCGTTCTCACCCTGTCGGTGGCCAGCTGCCGTGGCGCCGTAGCACTCAGTTCGTCGAACGACGTTTTAGCGAAAGCGGACTTTTCACCGAAAGCAAGCGGCGTCCGCGAGTGGGCCAGGTGGTGTAATAGCCGAATAGCCGATGCAGACTGTCTGCAGAAATGGAGGTCACGCGAACCGGCGTGACCTCCATACCTCCATTTCACGTTGCTCGCGAATTTACTGCTGGAAAAATGATGCGCAAAACCTCGTAATGTGTATTTGAGCTGTAAACCCACCTGGCTCGCCCGTCAACGCCGCTTGGCGGCTGCCGATCGTTCACTAAAGTGTATTTCGATGAAAACGGCGTTCGCCAACGTTCGACCACCCGTCAGTGCCACCCGAGGGTTCATAATCCATCATTTTGTTAGTTTTTGTTGTTGAAACATTCTTCATTTCTCCACACGACGCATTTGAGGGTGTCATGTGAATCTTTGGAATATTCGCTCTCAGCACACGCCAGACATGGTAGGGTGGCACTCAGTTCACCAAATAACGTTTATAGCGAAAAAAAAAAAATTATAGCCGTTTTTTTTTTCTTGCACTGTAATTGCGTTTACTACAGCTACAGTGTACTACAGCCGGAGATTTTAATCGAAGGGGTATGGACCAGTGGGATGGACCAACGAGGGTAGAGTGTACTATAACGAGGGGATGGACGCACGTGTTGCCATTGCGAAATGTCACAAATTCATCAAAATGGCACACATTTTGTTAATACCGAGTTTGCACTAAAAACGGTAAAATGTTATAATACAAACCTTTATCCATGTTATATCTATATAAAAACGAAGCAAAGAAACAAACAAAATTGTCTTGGCGAAATATTATCCTTCTAAATCTTCGCTATCAGCAAACCATGTACACATATCTAGGGTGTGTATTTTCCGGTTTTAACCGAAAAACACCGATAAACATCCGTCGGTGACAAAAATATAAAATCAGTTAAAACCGAAAAACACCGGTGGTTGGGTATTTTTGCCCTGGTTAAAACCGAAAAACACCGGTCGTTGCACGTTTCCGACCTAGCAAAACCCTTTCCCCGTAGAGGTTCGTCAAACGTGTTATCTCGTGGTTCTTGCATTCTTCCAGTGTTTATACATGGCTTGCACGTGGCGTCAGTCCGCCCTCCTTTCTGGCGGTCAAAAACGTCTAGTGAACGCATTGGAAGCTAAGCTCTCACACGCCTTTCCCCTATTGTGTCTCCCATGGCCCCCTTTTGTGGAAAAGTTATTGCAGTGGAGGGTAGGCGCTCACGTGCCCTTTCTCCATTGTGTCTGGTCAAGTGATGTCGGTGCAAGTCATGTATTCAGAGGTTGCCGTGGTTCCTGGAAGACTCTGCCAACGTCCTTGTCATACAGGAGCGTGCGTTTTCATAATTGCGGGTTGTGAACCGCAAGGAACGTGCTGCCATGACGGAAGCAAGCCTCTCGAAGTATGCTTGCATCTACTATAATAACCAAGTGGGAAAATAGATGCTTCCTAGAGAAGAAGTGTATGAAATATGTGAATAAAATTGGAACTCTCTGTCTGTGATCCATCCCATTTTTTTCCACCGATAATCACCGATTTTAGCCTAGTCGTGAGACGTTCCACCGAAATACACCGGTGCTTTGAAAATAAATAAACACCGAAAAACATCCGCCGATTTTTCTCACATATAAACACCGGAAAGTACACACCCTACATATATCCAGTTTCAAAGAAACGACTTTTTTACGGCACTGAACCCATGACAATCTGAGCCACCCTTAACAAATTATTTGCTTTTGACAAACTGAGACTACCCTGACAGGTCAGAATAAAAACAATGATGCCAACATTTACAGAAAAAGCAGGTTCCTCTCCTTAGTCAAGTTGTTTCCCAGTTGTCATTAGTAAAAAAACTGATATTGTGCCAGATGGCAAGTAGAGCTTTATCAGCATGCATACAGGCCTCAGGTATGGGCCAATGGCCTTTCTGTGGTGCCGCAACCCTCCAGGGTTGAATAAAGATATTATTATATTATTATTATTATTATACATGTGGCAATGAAAGACGAACCACATGGTTATTCCAAACAAAGAATGTGTTGGTGTAGTACGTACACGTTGTGGCAGATGGGGAATTTAAGCCCTTCTGCTTGCTAGCGTCTGTCTACTGGGCTACGGAACGCATTCTGAACATGCCCAGCTTTCTTCTGCAGAATATGAGATGCCACATATGCGTACACAGCCCAATGACTCAGCATTTTTGACAAATACTAAGGCCTCAATGAGCCAGTAAGATCGTTGGAGGGAAGCATGCAACAATAATGTACCATGGAGTTTACTCCGACGGAGCAAAGCATTCACATGCTTTGCTCCGTTGCTCTCACTAGCTCAAATGGGCCATAGGTTTTGCTCTTTGCAAAGTTATGCTGAAATGGACAATATCAGAAGCCCCGGCATTAGCAGCATGTGCGAGCTGCAGAGGGTGCTTCTCTAGCTATCATCATCATTGTTTGTGACGTCACGAGTAGGACAGACTGGGACAGAACGCATAGATCTGGGGTACCAGCTGAAACCAACTGGGACCAGCTAAATCCAACTACTAGGACCAGCTGGAACCAACTAGGACCAGCTAGATACCAACTAGATATTTTTTCCTGGGTTGGCTCGTCAGCTCGCTTCATGTGCTGTTTGGGTAATGCGCAGCAAAGCCTGTTTCAGGCGTAGTGCTTATTTGGTAAAGTGATTTTTCTAGAACATTTGACCGAAGTTTGAAATTGCACATGGCACACATAGTCGTGCCAACAAAAACTTTTAGCGCTAAGCGCTGAGCTAAAGTGCTCGAATGGTGGCAGTGATTTCGCTACCCCCCCCCCCCCCCCCCCCCCCCTTCCTTGTTTTTCCGAAGGCACCTCTACTGTCAATGCCCCCCCCCCCCCTAAAAATTTAGAGACCCCCCTAAATTAAATTCCTGGGGAAACCCCCCTATGGCGGTGTGCTGTTCACTACCCCAGTACAAAAAGCTGGATGATGAAAATACAATAGCCAGCGCTTTATTCCCTTACATCATCTACCATGGCGAGTAGGATGTATTTTTCATTATAATTCTAACAAAATAAAACTAAGAAAGGAATGTCTCATCAAATCGAAGATAGGAAAGCAAAATTCGAGAACCTCTCGCGTGTGTAGTAAACATTTTAGTGAAAGCGACTGCATGTATCTTGTTTACTCCAATGTTCCAAGTTGATTCTTTTTTTAAATATTGTAAGCCAGTATTTCCTTAATATAACTGGCAGGAAGAAACAGTGGCTGACCTCTGGAGTCATTTCAATTAAATCCCCGCTTATTCAGCTGGTCGACGCGAAACGTGCGAGATCCCCTAGTGATCGAAGTCTTAGATCTAGTAAGTCGGTGAAACTTCAGCGTCCCAAAAAGTGATGTACACACCTGCTATGAATTACTACCCTTTGTACGTTTAATTGTTGCAGACCCAAATGCGCAGTGCGCTTCTCAGTGAGCGACTTTAAATTTGTAAACAATTATTAGTAAAATTAGGATAGAACAAACTAATCATTCATCTGAATTTACTGGCCCATGGCCGACCATTTAAGAATTTATGAAAATTTCTGCTTTTCTTTCGAGCAGAAGTCGCGATGTCACAAACTGCTTTGCCACATATTCGATTCGGGAGGAGCTAAGCGCCAGTTGCCAACGACTTGGATAGAAGCGTCGGTATCGGCAAGCTCGATGTAGCTAAAACAAGTGTGCGGCGCTTTGCAACACAACTGTACAGCGTGCACAACTAAGAAGACACCACGCCATTTACTCTGATGAATGCAAAACCTTCTAGAGCAGACTCCACAGATTTGAAAAACATAAGAATTAATAGCCCTGATGCACGTCGAGCAAGCTGTAATGGGAAGCTCCAGACTTTTTTCTGAACATTAGTTTTTCTAATATAAAAAGCAGCTTCGAGGTGCTGTTATTAATTAGAAAGATCCCTCACAAAAACATTAGACGCGTTTCTTTAATAAATAAACTATCTTTAATGTGCATAATTTCGAACTAACATAGCCACTCCGTGCTTTGACATAGCGTGTCGTTTGCTCGCATCCTACCAACTGCATCACAGGAGGGCGCCCGCGATGTGGCGCCACCAAAACATCTTGTTGCCAATAGTGTGACATGTGGTCAAGAAAGAGGGATAAAGTAAAATTATTCTTATTAACTGCACTCAGTGGATCGTGCACTCTTGTCTAAAGAGCAAGGTTTCATATAAAGCTATAACTTTCAACACAATGCTGAAACTATCTTAGAAGCTTGACCCTTTATTTCAAACACTATATATTTTTTGCGTGGAAGCGATAAAAATAATTCGAGAAATATAGCGATAATAACCTAGTTTACAAGATAAAAAGGGGAGGAGGTATGGGAGTTACAACAAGTTACAATTTTCTATGCAAGTGATTCTTGGAGTGAAAGTGTTTTTAGTACAGCTTCAGGCATCACCAGAAACCTGGCAATCATGAAAATAGCATATCCGAAAAATCACTACCCACTACATCAATGTTTTTCCGAAGTATGTACCAACTCGCCCAAGCCTCAACTTTAGCATCAATGTTTTCCATGTCAGAACATAAAAAATTAAAAACTGCCAAATATGGTGGAACATTTGTAAAAAGGCAGATCCAATATTATGGACAACTTCAAAAAGCACTGTGTTCATATGAAACGAGTGATCGGAAGCATTTCGTTGCATAACGTCATTCAAAGAGCAACTGTGCATGCTCTGCAACCACTCGCTGCATGTCAAACGGCTTGCAGACAACCGTTACCATTCTTATTGTCCCTCATGATGCTGTCAACAACAGTGCAACTGTTTGGAGTGTCCTATCTCTTGAAACAAACGGGTGTTCTTGACCGCACAACACTGCTACTAATCTAGAGATGCAACTAGAGTTCAAGCACTGCAGCATCATCAAAGGTCTCCAGCAGTGTGTGTACTTACCCAGGTCAAACTAAGATGTCGGTGAATAAAACTATCACTAACCATGCCGGGACGTGTTCGAATTTACAGTTGTCTCAATACTTTGCTCCTCAAACTTTGTTCGTGACGAAAGGACGATACATCAGCAAGCCCAACACGAATTCAGACACTTTTCCGTAAAGGCACTTTATTACCAAAAAAATATCCCGCAAGGAATGTTTCAAACATGGCCTCACTTGACAAATCCGTCTGCTTTCATGTCAAGTTGCTGCCCACCAAACCAAAAAAAAAAAAAAGACTAGAACAGCACGAAATAACAAGAAATGTACACACACACAGAGAAAGTCGACTATGTTCACAAACACTTACGAGAGACTTTCCACGAGCCCACAAAAACCAGGGAACATGTCGACACGGTGTATCCCAGTCAAACAGACACGCACCAAAACAAAGGAGCAGTTCATAAGTGTTTGTAGACCCAGATTTCTTTGCCGACAGTCGTGGTCGGAAAGTGTGTGTGCGTGAAGCCTTTGAGGTAGTTGTAGTCGTGGTCAACCACAAAGTTGAGCATGTGCTTGTAGATGTTGTTGTAGAACACAATGTAGGTGGGCATTCCGTTCATCATGATGGTCTCTACGGCCCCCGTCGGGTTGAGGAAGAACTCCTTGGCTTCGTCCACGTGGTTCCTGCGGCGGCGGATGTTGGGCTCGCACTTCAGGAAACGCATCTTGACCCTGCGGTGGATGTGACTGCGCAAAACCCAAATTCCCGGCGTCGGGCTTAGTGTGTCTGGAAGGCACCCTGGCAAATGGTATAGATGCTAGCATTATGCTGAAAGGAAGACGGGGCTCTATAGTCGCTGACTCTAGTCCCTCCGAAATTTACGTCCTCCCGAATTCTGCCGCCCACTTTAGGCTGTGAAAACCCCACTGAAGCTTCAGTTGCAAACTGTCACTGCGAAATGTGCAGAAGGTTAGAATATTTCCACACTGATGTTATGTATCCCTGTGTCTACATATCTGTAAGAATTCAAGAACTGTGCATATTGGACATTGACAGCTTTGGCAGTGGCTATTGAGAAGGAAGCGAAACCGAGAATCTCTGGAAATGTCGGGAGCGCACCCAGAAAACCCCGAGAAATCTGCTAGGCGCTTATTTGGATAAAATACTCTAAAAATGAGAATGACTTCTTTGCTACGAATATCCGGGTGCATATTTTCCATTTATCATTCGAAAAGCAGCGTGAGGATCTTAGCTAACTCAAACAAAAGCTGTAGCAAAAAACAAAAAAAAAAGAAAAAAATTTTTTTTTTTGTTTTGGAAGGGGGTAGGAAATTATTTTTACTTCCCCCCCTCCCCCCTCCAAAAGTTATAATGCCTTCTGCATATGGAAAATTTGGGAGGTAAATAGAAGACCTGTCTTCATCTTTTTGGGTACATCACTGAGGTGAGGCAGGTAAAACAATGAAAAATAAACTGTAGTAAGAAACTAAAGGATTAATAGAGAGATTGAGCCATCTTTATGGGTGCCTTCATTTGTCATTCCCTTTTCTGTTCCGTCTCTGCACCAGCTGCCCGTACCTGTAGTAGGGGGTGGAGTGGCAGGGCATGAGGAAGAGCACGTCGGCCTTGGGGTTGGCCTCCAGCTCCGTCCCGAGGAAGTCCACCACCTCCAGAGCCCCCTTCTGGTGGTAGACGCCCAGGTAGACGGCCGGAGGGAAGAAGGACACCGCCAGCACCGTCGCCAGGCCCAGGGCCCAGAGGCGCGGGAGGCGCGCCATGCCCGCCCCACACACCACCATGGCCAGCGGGAAGGCGGGCAGCAGGAACCGGAACTCCTTGTGGCTCACAAAGCTGGGGAGGGCAGCGAGAAGAAATCTAGAGCCTCACGAAGGTGCCAAAGAGCATAAAGTTCATACCACAACTTTACAGCCTTATAACGCTGGCGAGGGCATACAGAATAAACTCAGAGTATCATAAAGCTGGCAAGGCCATCAAGTGTATACCATGAATCTAGAGACTCACAAAGCTGGCGAGGGCAGCAAGAATGGTCGGTTTGCCTTGCATACCTGACCCCGAGGAATAACATGGAGCCAACCGTTTCAAGAACAAGAAACTACACTTCACTGGACATGAACGAGACAATGAAGAGTACTAAAAAAAAACCACGAGCATTGGTGGCGCTTGAGTCTAGCCAGCCACTGCCTGCGTGTTGCCTCTGCGTGCCGCCTCTGATCCGCCTTACTGCCATGAGGGTAAAGTTCGCTCCCTGTGCCCAGTAGTCGGGCAACTGGGCTGGGGAGCAGCCAGGGCACCCACAAGCCACACAAAGCTGGCGTGGGCATAGAGAATAAATCCCCACAAAGCTGGCAAGGCCATCAAGTTCATACCATAAATCTAGAGACTCGCGAAGCTAGCAGGGGCAGCAAGAATAAATCTAGAGCTGCACAAAGCTGGTGAGGGCATGGAGAAAAAATTTAGAGCCTCACATAGCAGCCGAGGGCATGAAGAATAAATCTAGAGCCGCACAAAGCTGGTGAGGGCATGGAGAGTAAGTCTAGAGCTGTACAAAGCTGCTGAGGGCATGGAGAATAAATCTAGAGCCTCACAAAGCTGGCAAGGGCATAGTATTCATATAAAACATGACAGAGTGATGTCATAATGCCATGCTATCACACAATGTCATGAAGTGAAGTCATGGTGTCACATAACATGACATTACACCTTGATGGACACTCAATGTTACTAGATCGAATAGTTTCGCTGACCCCGTGACATCGCATGACACTGCAGCAGTGAGTCACATAAAAGTGTGACATCACACCACGGCACGACATTGTGATATCATGTGGCTTGGTGTGGCCCGAAGCACGTTATGTGGTCACATCATCACGTAGCCCATAGTAGCATTGATCACGAAACTGATGGTGGCACCAACCGTGTGACCGTGCCTCCCATAGTGGTGTCCCCCTAAATTCGGGAGTTCACTCGAAAAATTAAGCCAACAACGGCACAGTACGACAAAAAAATCCCCATGTTCCCTTTCATTTATATGCAATGTGAACTAAAAATTGGCTGTATCTTTGGCAAGTCCCAAAGGCATTCTAAATGCACAGCATTTAGAACTCCTTTGCTCAAGTCCTCCTGAAACCCATTGTATACTACACTGAACGCATTTGACAGACTGCACTAAACAACTGTCTGTTTGCTGCTGTATAATGTCAACTGGCATCGTCACTGTTGTTGCTCTTGCACCGCTTTGGTGGCAAACGAAGTCCGCAGCATGTGCAGCCCGCTTTGCTGTCACCGAACGCACACCGAGGGAAGTCTCCGCTCCAAAAGCACTCACCGACTGCATGTGGAGAGTGCAATTGGCGACTACACACACCGAGCAGCACACTGCATCACACTACGTCCCAGGCTCGGACACCAAAGCGCTAAAGCTAGCCCTATGGGATTCCTGCAGCCGATGTCACTTCTGGACATGCCGCCACGCAGCATGTTCAAAAACGATGAAATCCAACGTCGATAAGCTTTCTGCGACCCTGTCGGAACCTCATTTGTATGCCCACATGCAATTTTTTGTTAGCGTCGCCTTTGGCGCTGATGAAACACAGAAGCGATCAGACAGCTCAGTCAATGATGGAACCCGACTAGCACAATCGGGAACATAATTTGAAACGCTTACAGCCGCGCTTACTCATGTTTTAATGATTAGCATTAGTGCCCTGATACATGCGAATCCAAAGTTTGCAATGTCACGTCAGATTGGTGCCTCAGCCCCACTGACTGAGGCAACTGGCTAGAAAACACCCTTCGCAAGCGCTGACAGATGGCAGTGGGGTGCGACGCATAACGACGAAAGCCACACTCGAATGATTGGTAGGGGCAGCGATGCCGTGACGTAACACCTTGCAACCGAAGATCTCCGGCGATAGAGGCTCTAGCTGGCGACGTCCACCTTTGCCAATTTCAGTGCCGTGCAACGGGTACAGCAAGAGTGTCAATAGGGGGCGTTGCAACCCCCCCCCCCCCACTCTCGTTCATGCCGCTTCGCGACTACATTCTGCAAATGACTGATTACAAAATATTACCGTAACCCCCCTTGGGCCACCCGTAAACCCCGCCTTGCGGCGTGTTGGTGGTGGCCCAAGTAGGCCCTATGTTCACTGTCCCCCACTGCACCTCGGTTGCTAGGTGTTACATGGCGCAGCCAACGTGCGGGTGTGTGCTTTCAATGCCCTCAGAAGCTCCTGCTGTCGGCTTTGGAGACCTGTGGACGCACACGGCCTGCAGTTACGTTCTTTGGCCTGCCAGTCCATTCTTGACGTGCAGTCGTCTTACCATGTCACCAGGCCGTAAGCGCGCAGTGTCGTCGCCTCCATATGCACAACATGTATGCACAATGATGAAATGGCTCTGCCGTTTTCCGTGCATCACGTGCACGTCCTTTTTGCACACGTTAAGTGACCTGATCTGCTTGCACCAGGGAAAAGAGGGGTTTCAGGAATGTTCACCTCGTGGGTTGTTCTATATAACTGCAGCGCGAAACGCTAACACATTTCTTCGAGAACCAGCGTAACGGCAGCGGCGATTTCGGACCATTTTTTTTTCCCTCTTCAGAGCCACTCGGCGGCATCTGCCGAGACATTTTGCCCACCGACAAGACGGCTTCTCGAGCGCCGTCTGAAGTTGGAATAAAAACTGGTACGTATAACAATCGGCTACCAGGCTCCTTTATGTTTCCAACTACTGCGGATGGTTTAGTTGAAGCGAAACAACACGAGCTATCTGGAAATTGCTGTTTCCACGCACAAAAAGCTGTGCCAGACATAGGACAAAAGCAGACTAATGTCACCAGCATGGATCACGGCGGAGATTTCTAGCTGAAAGCAGCGTTGCATCAGTCCCCCTAGAAGCTACGCTTCAAAAAAATTTGGCTCTCTCTTTGACATTTTCCAAAGGCCTTTTAAATGTGCAAAATTTAAAATACTTTCTTGTGCTCCTCCTTTTGCGGCCACAGTAACGAGGCCAGTCGAGACCACATTGCGAGGGTTTCTGGCAAATGAATTCTCGTTTGCTAGATCATGCTGACAAAAACCAGGAAACAGCTAATGTGCCCCGCGCGCCGCACATACGTGTGGGACACATTCTGCACAGGCACGTGGGACACTAGCAGAGACCACACTTTCAGTGTGGTCTGTGCTAGTGTTTTCATTGTGTACCACAGATGCTAGCAAGACCGAGCAAACGTGTAAACGAGCATGGCACACGGGCGAAGCCCGTGTGCCATGCTTGTTATGCGAAGCGCAAGTTCGTTTGCTTCTTGCACAGGGGTCGCGATGATGTCACAACATCGAGCTCTTATTGGCCGATTGAAAAAAATAGTAGGTAGACTTCGAGGCATCTAGCATTGAGGTCTACCCACTAATTTTTTAATCAAAGCCAATCAGAGCTCGGCATCATTCTGATGCCACTGCGACCCCTGCACAAGAAGCAGACGACCAGCTCTCCGCATATGGCTCTTGCATGATGCGTGACATCAATAAAGCGAGCAGACACGTGGCATAAGGTCAGACCACTCTTGCCAGCAAGTTTTGCCTGGAGCCTAATTTTTTGGAAAAGCCAGGCTACGCAGCTCAGCAGCTATAGTATTTAACAGCCACCGCACCGACCCAGGTTTGAGCCTCGCTGAGGCTCGAACCTGGGTCAGTGCAAACTTTGTATGCAAACTTCATACATAACCTTAACGTTGTGCAATGCTCCCAGCATGTCACTCATTGATTACTCTCATTGATGACATTCGTTCATAATAACTTTCTCATAGAAAACAACTCATAAAACACATTTTCATTAATATAAACATGTGAACATGTCACGTGACACTTTGACATCGTAAGACACATTGACATCACGTGACACTGCGATATCACGTGACACTGTGACATCGCGTGAAACTGTGACGTCATCGGAGCTACGTGCCACGGACACAAAATTCCCGAGGCTGGCTCTCTAAACGCCAAGCGAGTACCTGAGCACGAGCATGTGCCAGAAGACTATGGCGACGAGCAGGCGGCAGCGCCCGATGCGGATGCCCAGGAAGAAGGGCACCAGCTGGAGGGCCAGCACCGCCGGGAGCCCCTGGCTAAAGTACCAATGCCACGGGTGGCTGCCATAGTGGGACCCAATGTCCGCCACCAGGTTGAGGCGCACAAAGTTCCACGGGGTGCACACCCAGCGGCCGTAAAACCACCGGTCGCACAGCAACAGCGTCGCCAGGCACGTGGCGCTGCGCGAAAGGGAAGAGACGTCCGCTTTCAAGACACTCGCAGAGACGGCTGGGCTCTGCGGAATTTTAAGCTGGCCCCTCGGCGTTATCCTCCTGTCTCTAAATTTTGGGAGTTTCTGACCCTCAACAGTGCAAAGTCAAATGTGTTTCCTTCAAAATAAAATTTTTAGCACCAAACAGAATGGGAGCAAAACTTAAAACGAGTCAGTGCCGAGATCTGTTGGCAGAGCTGCAAACTAATCTACATGCAGGCCTGGGTCATCCAAAATGGTTGGGTGCGTGAACCAAGGAAAGCAGACGGGCTATACTTGTCCCGAACGGTTGGGGGACAGCTTCACGTTGGTGAGCTAGGCCCGTCCAGAACGGTTAAAGGGGCCCTGCAATCATATTTAAGCGTCTACCTTTTTTGCGGTTTCCACGTCTCTTGGGGTTTGGGCAAGCCAGCAGGCACAGAGAGAGTAACTAAATATCAGTGCGTCATACTTTAACCGGACGACGCAGAAACCTCCTCCAGCTATGGGGCGACCCGCAGTACCGAAAGTGCGCAAAATGTAAAGTCTTTGGTACTGGGCCGCTTTACGAAAAAAGCTTTTAGCGGCTCAGAGCCGCTAAAAGCTTCTTTTTAGTCGAAACACAAAATATAAGTGGCACGAACCGTTTCAATTATTTACAAAAGTAGTTTTTGTTCAGTATTTTAGACCAGAAAAGAAACAAATGCAGTTCAGAAAGTACGGAAACAAGAAATGACCCATCGACATACCCGTCACCAAGCGGTGGAAAAGGCGGCGCAAACTAGAAAGGTGTAGTGAACGCTGACAAGCGGCGAGCGTAGAAAGGTCTCGGATGTATGCGGCGGTGCTGTGCTTGAGGATCCGACCGGTTCCGAGTGTTCCCAAGGCCTTCGGCGAGCAGCTTTGGCTTGCGGTTTAGCCTTTTGGCGGTGTGGCAGCGCGTCCCGTTCTGAACTGATCTTTACCCCGTGTTTGCTGTCGTTTGTGGCCAATAAAGTGTCATGCCAAATTAGTGTTTAATTGCGCAGGTTGCCCGCGTCATACAGCCTAGCCAGAGCATACTTTAGTGGCGCCCTCTCGAGCCGTCGACACGGAGTGCGGCAGCAGTGATCGCTTGCTGAGAACACTACCCCTCCTCTAGTTCCCGGCTACTCAAGCAGAGAAGGACTTCATGAAGGAGGTTATTTTTTGCTTGTTTT
The DNA here is from genome assembly GCF_016920785.2 of Ixodes scapularis. Taxonomy (NCBI): domain Eukaryota; kingdom Metazoa; phylum Arthropoda; class Arachnida; order Ixodida; family Ixodidae; genus Ixodes; species Ixodes scapularis. Next base: position 185,209 of record NW_024609890.1, on the reverse strand, counting down.
CTAACTCTAATTTGCCTATAACTTTTAAAATAAAACGAAATTCGAGAAAAGAAAGAATGTTCATGTTAGCTCAAGCCACGCCCACGCCACTTCATACAGAAAACCTCGGAAAATGGCAGAATGTCAAAAATGTATGTGAGATAATGAGTAAAAGATACTCAGAAATGTAATTAAAAAAACGTTCAGCCTTTCCACTCTCGTGAAGAAGGAAGAGCAGCGGAGCTGTACTCGATACACTGCTGCAACGCGCACGCGCCCGTTTCCCGTTTCTTCTCGTCCGACACGTCGCCGATCGTGGATACGTCTCCGGCGAATCAGAGTCGGTCGCACACGGCGCACGTGACGCCAAACGGGTCATCCACGATCTCCCTCCGGAACCTCGCCGTCGTGCCCGGGAACTGTTCAGCCGGCGTGGAGTGCAGTCGTCGCCAAGCATCGCGCTTGCGCTTGGCCTCCGTGGCACGATTGTCGTCCATGGCGCTGGCCCGCCAACGCCCTTTACCATCGCTGGTTCTCTTTTGGCGGAGGCTTTCCAGGCGAGTGATCTGCTTTTCTTTGGCAAGGTAATCTGAAGCACTCGACGCAGAGGAAGTCAAAGCGACAGCGGCTTTGCGGCGGTTGCGGACCCATTCGTGCTGCTGCATACGCCGCCACTCCTTCCGCACCCAGTCTTTTTTCCCGGAAAGGGCACGCGGCCGACCCATCCCAAGTACAAACCGAAACTGATAAGAGCGTAAGAAACAGCGCACAAAACAGACGAGGACAAAGAAACACACGTGACGAGCGCTGCACTCGACGCTTGTTACATGTGCTTCTTCGTAGTCGTCTGTTTTTCATGCTCTTTCGTACGATGAATTCCCACCAACGCGCCCAACTATCCATTCTTCTATGATGGCTGGAAAGATTGCCGCCATCTACGAGCGATGGTGGCAATCAGACTGGTTGTGTGCTTGCCGCCGTCACTTATAGAAGGCAATAGATTTCCATGTGGGTTTGTGTCGACAGGCGTTTGATACCGGACACAATCCTGGGGATTTTAGCCCAGCTCCGCTGTAAAAAGTTTCATTAAGTTACTACGTTCAGTGCGCTCAGGTTCGGTGCAAATTAAAAACCAGTAAAAATAAGTCCTTGCGGAGCCCCTTTAAAGCGGCCCTGCAGGGACTTTTTACTGTTCTTTAATTTGCACCGAACCTGAGCGCACTGAACGTAGTAACTTAGTGAAACTTTTCGCGAAATTCGCTTTATTTTAAAAGTTATAGGCCATTTAGAATTACAAAAACAAGCAAAAAATAACCTCCTTCATGACGTCGTAGGTCCTGGCTTGAGTGGCCGTGAACTAGAGGAGGAATAGTGAGCTCATCGAGCGCTCACGGCCGCCGCAATCCGTGTCGATGGCGCCAGAGGGCGCCACTAAAGCATGTTCTGGATAGGCTGTATGCAGCGAGCAGCCAAAGCGGCTTTCATTGCGTTTGCTGCGCGATTAAACACTAATTCGGCATGACACTTCATTGGCCACAAACGACAGCAAACACAGGGTAAAGATCAGTTCAGAATGGGAGCCACTTCGCGCCGCCATACCGCGAAACGGCCAAACCGCAAGACAAAGCCTCTCGCCGAAGGCCTCCGGAAGGCTCGGAGCCGGTCGGATCCTCCTGTCCATACGACTGCAGCGCCACCGCGAACATCCGGGATTTTTTCGTGTCGGCGCCTGATCCCACTACTCCTTTCTAGCATGCGCCGCCTTTTCCACCGCTTGGCGGCGGGTATGTTGATGGGTCATTTCTTGTTTCCGTACTTTATAAACTGCATTTCTTTCTTTTTTTTTCATCTATAATAGTGAACAAAAACTACTTTTATAAATAATTGAAACGGTTCGCGCCACTTATATTTTGTATTTCGACCAAAAAGAAGTTTTTAGTGGCTCTGACCAGTAGTAAGCCCAGGACCAAAGACGTCACATTATGCGCGCTTTCGGTACCGCGGGTCGCCCTCGTCGGGGAGGAGGTTTCTGTGTCGTCCGGTTAAAATATGGCGCACTGATATTTAGCTACTCCTTCCGTGCCCGCTGGCTTGCCCGAACCCCAAGAGACGTGGAAACCGCATAAAAGGTAGATGCTTAAATATGATTGCAGGGCCCCTTTAAGGGGTTAAAGCGGCGGTTTTCTGAGCTACCCAAACTAACCACATTTTCAGGATACCTTTCATTTCATTTCATTTATTATTCCCTCAGGGCCCGAAGGCATTACAGAGGGGAGTGGGCGGTCGACAGATAAAAATAACATAGTTGAACGAGGCAAAAATAGAAAAAAAAACAAAAAACACACACACACACACAGCAAAAACACGCGCTACGCATCATCTGTTAAAAAGTTGGTAATAGCATTTTTAAAATAAACAGTGTTAGTTATTGAGACTATATGTGCGGGAAGGCGATTCCAATCAATGGAGGTTTGGGGTAGAAAAGAAGCATTAAAAGTGGATGTGCTACAATGGGGAATCCCTACCTTTAGGTCATGGTCTACACGTGATGATATGTACGATGGTTCTAAAAACAATGCTTGACGGAGAGCGGGGTTAGAGTAATAAATCTTGTGAAATAAACATAGACGAGATATTTTTCTTCGGAGAGAGAGATCAGGTAAGGAGAGGGACGATTTCATGGAAGTTACACTGGCTGTACGATGATAGTTCGAGAGTATGAAACGGGCAGAACGATTCTGAATAGATTCGACAGCTGATGCAAGGGTGATACCGGGGCTCCAGATAGAAGCTGCATATTCCAGTTTAGGACGAACTAGGGTTTTATAGAGGAGAAGTTTTAACGAAAGAGGAGCAAGCGAAAAGTTACGTTTGAGATAGCCCAAAAGCCTATCTGCGTTGTTAGTGACATATTGGACGTGGATATTCCAGGAGAGGTCGTTGGTTATGTGAATGCCGAGATATTTATAGGAGGACACAGAAACTAAAGTAGAATTGTTAATAGAGTAGGAAGGACAAGTGTTGTTATGACGAGATACTCTCATAGATGTACATTTAGTGATGTTAAGCTCCATGAGCGATTCCTTGCACCATTTGCAGATGTTGTTAATATCAACCTGAAGGGCGGAAATGTCAGAGTCGTTAACTATCTCTTTATAAATTACACAATCGTCAGCGAACAAACTAATAGAGGAAGAAACATGCACAGGAAGGTCATTGATATAAATAAGAAATAAGAGTGGTCCGAGTACGGAGCCCTGAGGGACACCGGAGTTAACAGGTGAGGGCGAAGAATTAGTGTCATTAGTTCGAACAAATTGGAAGCGATTCGTTAGGAATGATTTTATCCATGTGAGGACATTGGGATCTATATTAAGGTTGCTAAGTTTATGAAGAAGTAGCTGGTGAGAAACCTTGTCAAAAGCTTTTGAGAAATCCAGGAATATGCAGTCAGTCGTAGAACCCCGGTCTAGAGTGAGGTGAAGATGATGAGTTAATGTTAGCAGTTGGGTATCACAGGAATAAAACTTTCGAAAACCGTGTTGAGCTGTGTTGAAAAAAGAGTTAGAGTCAAGAAAATTAACAAGATGTGAATATATTACGTGTTCAAGAATTTTGCAAGGGATGCTCGTTAGAGAGATCGGGCGGAAATTAATAGGATTATGTTTATCGCCGCCTTTATGAATTGGAATCACCTTCCCCACCTTCCAGTCACTGGGTAATATTCCTTGTTCGAGAGACTGGGAAAAAAGATAAGATAGAATAATGCTTGAATACGTTTTAGTGTTCTTTAGAAACTTAACAGTTACATTGTCGATGCCGGCTGCCGAAGAGGTTTTAAGATTTTCGATTATGTTAGCAATCCCTTCAGATTCTATAATGACAGGATACATTGGCAAAAAGTTACAAACTGGAGCTGGGGTAAAGTTGGAGGTAACAGGGCACGAAAACGCTTTGACAAAAACATCATTTAAAACAAAAGAACACTGATCATTTGGTACATCTACTCCGTCAGCCATTCTAAGCGCAACATCGGAGCTTTCAGTGGGGTTAACAACTTTCCAAAATTGACGGGGGTTGTTTATTAGCATAGATGGTAACAGAATATTAAAAAATGAGCTTTTAGCCTCTACAACAGCATTTTTGTACACGCCCGCAGCTAGATGGTACGCTGCCCAATGCTGTACGTCATCCTTCAGCTTGGCAGCACGAAACAAACGCTTCTTTTTATTTGAGAGCCTTTTCAGAGTCACGGTATACCATGGCGATTCAGGTGACGACGTTATGTTGCGAAGAGGTACATGTGCCTTCATCAGTGATACCACCTTATCTTTGAATAAACGCCAGTTGTCTGCGACTGAGCGCTCGGCAAAACAGTGCATATACCGATCTAAAAAGAGACTCATTTCATTGTTGATCACATCAAAGTCCGCTCTAGCATAATCGTGTATTTGCTTTATTTGTTTTGATTTGCGGGAACTGGGAATGTTTAATATAAAATGCAACAAGGAATGATCACTAATACCAGGCATGTAAGTCAATGAAGTAATAAGCTCGGGCGATGTTGTTAATATAAGGTCTAAAACAGAGGCAGTTGTAGTTGTAATACGCGTCGGTTTCGTAACAATTTGTGCAAAGCTAATGTCCAAGCACAAGTTCAAAAACTCACTACTCTCTGAAGAAAAGGGACTGAGGCTAGCACCCATATCTGACCATACTATGGCGGGGTAGTTAAAATCACCCAGCAGCATTATTGGCGTATTGGGAAAACGCATCATGACTCCGTTAATGGCGTCGTGTAGGCTTGTAACAAAAGTGGCACTTTTTGAAGGAGGACGATAACAAACGCCTAAAATATATTTTTTTGTTTTTAACTGAAGACAAACCCATAGAAGCTCCAGTTCAGAAACAATACTGATTTGAAATGATAATACGTTTTCCGCCACCGCGACCAATACGCCACCGCCATTTTTTTCGCCTCTGTCATGACGGTAAAAATTGAAACGTTTATGACAGTTTAGTATTTCATCGTTACGTATTTTGCTTGACAACCAGGTCTCGGTGAGAACAACAACATCCGCGTCTGATGAGTCCACAATGGACGACAAGTCATCGCGGTTACGTATAACGCTTCTAATGTTAGTAAATATAACAGAAATATTTACAAGGGGTGACTCACTAATGTCATCCGAACGCTATGACAGAGCAGGTGCTAGGTTAGAACTGCCGGTTTTTCTGAGCACCATGACGGGGTCATGAAGTCCGGAAGGAGTCCCGTCTGGCTCCAAGTTCCTCTCAGGTGGGTTTAGTTCGCGAACGGAGTCTGTGCCAGGCGCGTAGATGTAACATTTGTTGTCAACGAGTAGTTTGTCGAAACGCAATTTGATGGGCTTCCCATGCGACCTGGCGAACTCTATCAGTTTCCGCCTAGCAAGGCGGACAGACGGTATATAATCCTGACTAACGGAAAAAGGGGTGCCCTTAAGCTTGAAAGCGTTTGAAAGCACCGTCTCCTTTTCTTTATAGACCATTTTTACAATAATGGGGCGATGCTTTTGGTGACTGAACCTGCCAAGACGATGCGCTCTTTCGATAGCTGCTGTTGAAAGTTGGATGCCCAATTTTTCGCGACACACGTCCAGAACAGCTTTTTCCGATTGTGCCCAAGTTTCCCTTTCCCCGTCGGGGAGGCCAAAAAAAAGAAGATTCGACCTGCGCGCTCTGCTTTCTGTGTCATCGCAGCGCGCCCTAAGTTCTGATATCTCGGAAACCGCCGATGTTATCTGGGGATCCGATATTATGCAGTTACTTGCACTTGCTTCTTTTATTGTGGAAAGTTCGTTTTCTAAGTGGCAAACTCGTGTGGTGAGGGCATTCAACGATTCATCAGTACTACTCTGTTTTTCTTTTAACTCTCTAACCTCCTGAAGTATGCTAGTCTGGCCAGTCTGCAATGACGTGACGATGGTGAAAACTTGGTTAAGTAGGTCCTCTTGCGCTTTCGTCATAGGACCAGGGTTAGTCTCAATGTCCCCTCCGAGGAGTAAAAGTGACATATATCTAGCACTTTCTACGTAGGCAGCCACACAAGCACTACCAACGCGATACAGTTCACAACATTCAAGGTACAACACTGAGCATGCCTTGGGGCCCGGCAGCAAAAAAAGACACACATTGTTGCTCTTTAAACCAAGGTGTTTAAAACTACTGACCTGTAACGATATGACGAAAAACTTAGGCATCCTGCTCGGATGGAAGCTGTCGGGCCCACTGGCGATGTTGAGTGATGCCGCCGCTTGTCTACCCAGTGGCGCTGAGCTCGCGGAGGTGGCTGATGGTGATTGGTTGGGGTCAAGCAGGGGCAGAACCGCAGGAAACACGTGCTGAAGACCGATCCACAAAGAATAGGCCGGTGATGACGGATGCAGTTTAGTTGTATCTGTAGATGTCGCTGATGTGAAGTTGCCTCCGATGATGGTATTGCCGTTCCCAGATTGTGGTGACCATGACGGTGCCAGGACGGTAGACAGCAACTGTAACGATATGACGAAAAACTTAGGCATCCTGCTCGGATGGAAGCTGTCGGGCCCACTGGCGATGTTGAGTGATGCCGCCGCTTGTCTACCCAGTGGCGCTGAGCTCGCGGAGGTGGCTGATGGTGATTGGTTGGGGTCAAGCAGGGGCAGAACCGCAGGAAACACGTGCTGAAGACCGATCCACAAAGAATAGGCCGGTGATGACGGATGCAGTTTAGTTGTATCTGTAGATGTCGCTGATGTGAAGTTGCCTCCGATGATGGTATTGCCGTTCCCAGATTGTGGTGACCATGACGGTGCCAGGACGGTAGACAGCAACTGTAACGATATGACGAAAAACTTAGGCATCCTGCTCGGATGGAAGCTGTCGGGCCCACCTCCGCGGGCTTGGCTTTGACTTTCCCGGCACGCTATCTGTCATATCTGTATTCAGAATAGCTATTGAGAAAACAGCAAACGGAGGTGGTGCAACGCCAACAATAAAATTTCCCCACGCTTTCCAGTGGGGTGACAACGCATGTCGTATGACTTGCAAATCAAGCAGACATCCTAAAAACAGATTAGTATCGTGCGCACTCTTTTTTGGCTCTGCATGAGTGAGCGTTCATAGCATTCCCTCTAGGATTGTGCAAATATTTGAATTTTCTAATGGTAGTTTCGAATAGCTATTTGGTATTTGTACTTATCGAGTATGCTTCCTACCCATCACTGGTGCACTGCAGAAAAGCAACACCCGTAGAGCTTGCTACCGCGGGTGTTGCTTCTCCGCAGCGCATTCATGCTCAGTAGGAAGCATGCTCATTGGGGCTAACCTGCCGTGATGAACAGTTTGAAAATTACAAATATCGCAGTCACGTGCTTACGAGGAAAGCACATTTTCAAAGTAGAATGGTGTGCATGTATGCCTGGTGTATTTAAAGAGAGACGTAAACTTTGGGAATACTGATATGTTATAGCGCTAAAAAGTTCAGAACTAAACTGTGGTTATTTTGCGAGAGATTGCCTTGGTATAACGTGTTTTTAGAAAGGCTAGCAAACAAGAAAAAAAGAATATTTTGTGCTGCAAAGCTATCAAACAGTGAACGGCGATGGGCGGAGTACCGTACTGCAGCTGGTGTGTATAAAAAAACACTTCTAGATGCAAAATCCCATTATTTTAATAATACGTTGCCCTCCTTGTTAAATAACCCGCATCAATTTTGGAAGGTTATTAATCCCTCTTTCTCTTCCAATATAACGCTTAGGGATGCTGATGGAGATGAATTATGCAATGATAAGTGTTCTTCCATTTTAAATGAAGTGTTTACTAAATCTTTCTCTATTCCAGCTAGTTCTTGTTTTCCCATATATTTGCCGCCTGTGATTTCTTGCCTATGTATCCTGTTGTTGTAGATAGTGATGGAATTGCTCAGATTATTGATAACCTAAAAATGTCTTCTGCAATAGGTACTGATAACATTAACACAAAATTTTTGAAAAACACTAAAATGTGTTCCAGCATTATCCCGTCCAAGATTTTTTCTCAGTCACTTCAACATGGTGTCTTGCCATTGAATTGGAAGATGGGGAAGGTGGCTCCTGTACACAAAGGTGGCAATAAACAAAATCCATCTAACTACCGTCCCATCTCCCTAACGAGTATACCATGCAAAATCCTTGAACACGTAATTTACTCTCAACTTGCAAACTTTCTGGATTCTAACTCTTTCTTTAACACATCACAACATGGTTTTTGGAAGTTTTACTCATGCGAAACCCAACTTCTTACCTTTACTCATAATCTCCATGTCACACTTGACCAGGGTTCCAGAACTGATTGCATATTCCTTGATTTTTCCAAAGCTTTTGACAAAGTTCCTCACACCCTTCTTCTCCATAAACTTAGTAGCCTTAACACGTGTCCATATGTTCTCGCTTGGATAGACGCCTTTCTGACTAACCGTCTTCAGTTTGTCCACGTCAACGGAACTAATTCTCCATACTTGCCTGTCGATTCCGGTGTCCCACAAGGTTCTGTACTCGGTCCACTACTATTTCTTATATATATTAATGATCTCCCTACCCGTGCCTCCTCTTCTATTAGCCTTTTTGCTGACGACTGTGTTATTTACAAAGAAATCCTCAACGACTCTGACATCTCTGCTTTTCAAACCGATATTAACAATGTAACCCAATGGTGCAACAACTGGCTTATGGAACTTAATATCTCTAAATGTAAATCCACGTGTGTCTCTCGTCAAATTAACATTTGCCCTTCCTACTGCCATCAATAACTCTACCCTCCTTCCTGTGTCCTCCTACAAATACCTCGGTGTTCACATTTCAAATGATCTGTCCTGGAATATTCATGTCGACTATGTCACGAAAAACGTTAATCAATTATTAGGATACATCAAAAGAAACTTTTTCCTTGCCCCTCTTTCATTGAAGCTTCTCATTTATAAAACCTTAATTCGCCCTAAACTTTAATATGCCGCCTCAATCTGGAACCCTGGTATCACCCTTGCATCTGCTGTAGAATCCATTCAAAACCGCTCCGCCCGTTTTATACTTTCTAACTATCACCGCACAGCTAGCACCATTTTAATGAAAACATCTCTATCTTTGCCCACTCTTTCTCTTCGTCGAAAGATATCCCGCCTATGCCTGTTCCACAAGATATATCACTCTAACCCTACTCTCCGCCAAGCACTATTTTCTGAACAATTTTACATATCATCACGTTGGAATCCCTCATTGCAGCACATCTACCTTTAATGCCTTTTTTTTACCTCAAACATTGATTGACTGGACCCGCCTTCCCGCAGCCATTGTCACAATCACTGCCTCAGATAAATTTAAGATAGCCATTACTAACCTGTTACATGATGTTTAGTAGTAAGTTCACGTGAGTAAGTTTGTGTATTGTTTGCCTTTTCATTGATATTTGTTTTATTCCATGTACAGTGTTATTAAAAACCTGTTAAATGATGTTTAGTAGTTATTTGGTATCGTTTTTATGTTTTCATTGTTATTTGCTTTGTTCTATTTACTGTGCCCCACTCCTCTCTGTAATGCCTTTGGGCCCTGAGAAATATAATAAATGAAATGAAATGAAATGTTAAACACAGATGTCCAGACAACCAGTGTTCATAACTCGTGATTGTGCTCTTTTCAAACTCGAAATTGAAGAAAGTATATTCACAGATTCGATTAGGTATAGTAGCTGGGAATCTCTATAGGTTTAATCTTGTGTCAAACCCGTCGTTTACGTGCCATCCCAATGTGGACATTGGACTTTCTAAGGCCACAGCCCATAACTATAGTTTGATTAAAAATAACATATATTAGAAATGAGCAAGTGGAACAACCAGTGGCATCACAGGGTCAGCAGCACACAGGGCAATGGCCCGCCACCCCCCCCCCCCCCCCCCCCCCCCTCAGTGACAACACTGGAAACAACCATCATGAGTCCAGCTGGGTTTTCGTGTAAGCATGATGCAGCAGTAGTAAAAAGTTTGGAGAAATTATTCAATATTCAAATAGAAAATATTCAGCCGAAATCACTATTCGCTTCGAATTCACTTTCAACTCAAATTCCACTATTTGCACCTGTATAATTATTTCACACCATTACACTCGAATGAAACAAGTTCCACTATCCAAATCTTTGCCCCAATACAACACCTGTAGTCACATTTCAGTGTGGCCAATTAAACCTTTCAGTTTAAGAAAGAAAAATTATGCGGATTAAGTCTAAAAATGCAAAAACTTTACAGAAAAAATATTTTGACCTATTATTTTGGTTACCAGTTCAGCCGTGCCTAGTGATGTGTTGAACCAATTTTGAGGCCAGCCAGCAAGCATCCAAATTTTGCCAGAGGAAACATAGGATTCATATGGATGGCCTATACTTGAATGTGAAAGTAATACAACTGGAGACCCCTCCAGATAAAGAAAACATATATGACCCTATAGAAGAGATACACCAGTGAGCCATCAGATTTGCTACAGGGAATTAAGGTCAGACAAAACCTTTCTGCCATGTTGGGAGCACTCTGTTGCCAACTCTGCAACAGGACTTTGTTCGTCGTCCTCAGTATAAACCGACTAAAAGTCAGTTTATATCGACCACAAGTCGGTATAATCAGTATAGTTGACACAATCGCTAGATCGCACATACTGTTTTACGCGCATTTCGACTTGCGAGAAATGCCCATAGTATGGTGCTGTCTGGCGAGAAATGCCCATAGTATGGCTCTGTCGAGTGTTTCGCAGCAAAAGGTCGTAAAGTGTGCAAAATGAGAGGGTAGTCGACTTTATTCGAGCAGACGCATGCCGAGCAAACAAAAGTTTAAGGAGCTAGACACTCGTTAACCAAGCTTTGGAGCACTAGGCCTAGCCTAGGCCAAGTCCCGGAGACGACGCAAGCATCGATGCGCAGGCAGAAAGATAGACCTTGTCATACTTTTTTTTTGGTACCTCTGAGAGATCGGCTAGCCACAATCCTTCCTTTTACATGTAGCAAGACGGCTGGAGCATGGCGCGAAAAAACTGCTCATCAATTGAGAACTGAGAAAGTCGTGAGAAAAAAGCTTGAGGTCAAATTGTCAAATTGGACGTTTGAGCAATTTAGACAGCGTAAGGTTTGTCTGCCAGTAGGGGCGACACTGGTTTACACTGTAGATGAGCAATTTTGCCAGTGCAGTATGACTGCTAACCTAGGGTCTTTAACGTGCTCACGCAGTAGCGATACACGACCGCACGCCGGTACGATGCTCATCCAGATCAAGCTCGAGGTACACTTAAGCAATTCTTATGAGTGGTGAATGTGAAAGCATGCAAGCCGCTTGTCTGCTCCCTTTGTCGTCTGCTGAAGCAACCCCGGAAGTGTATTTTACGAGGGGGGGCTAGCGGTCGAAATGAAGGGTGAAGTGTGTGTGTGTGTGTGTGTGTCTGTGGGGGGGGGGGGAAGGGGGAATTAAAATTGAAAAAAAAACAGTTATTACGAAGATTTCACTGTTTATAGAAGGTTAATTATCATTTCGTATACCATGTGTCCCTACATTAATCCAAAATTCCCGTCACAAAGCAATGAAATGTTGACACACACAATTATTTTTATACGTTAAGAGAAATGAAACTTTCTTTAGAAAACGTCACTACAATGCAATGCTTTTGGAAATTTAATCCAAAAGCTAGCCGTCTCAGTGGCTCCGAGGCAAAGCACTGGCCTACGGATCCCCGGGTGGCGGGTTCCGATTCCCGCAATCTGACGGAGGCTTATTGCAGAGAAGGCGCCCGAGCTTTTGGTTGCACGTCAAAAGATCCCCAGGTGGTCCAAATTAATCCTCATTCCTGCACTGGGGCGTGCCAGATGCCCGTGGTTGGTTTGACATGTAAAACTCCCCCCAAATTTGACTTTTAAGACCAAATGCCCACCAAAAACGGTCAGGGGACCTGACATACTTTACCGGGAGTTCACATACAATGTTTCGTTAGCCCTTTGAATTTGAAGTGACTGCGCAAATTGGCTTGTTAATGTAGCGTGCTAGGATTTAGTACAGAGGTGCCCAAAAATGGTGGATTCATTTTTTTTTTTTTAAAAGAATGAAGACCAATTTTTTTAGTGAAAGGAAAGAAGCATTTTTTTATGGGTAAATTTCCGCAGAATCTCTTCTTCACGAAACTATCAAATACTTTTTGGGGCAACTGAGGCATTTATTATGACTGAAAAAAATGGGTGGAATAAAAATAAAATAATTAATATATAACATTGCCTTCATTTTGCCAGAATTAACGCCACAGTGGCTTAAAATATTATTTGGTGTTTACACGCAAAATTCAAGGACTCCCTGCAATGCAGTTCATGCGCCTTGAGATCTCACAATCCCCTCTTGCTTTGCTATGCATGCACACACACAAAATTGAAACTAAACCTACCAGATTTTCGTAAATTCTGGGTGACTCTAGGTACGATATGGTCCGCTGCTGCCGTGCCAATATTTTTGGATATTTCCGGTGGCTGCTCCCCGACAAAATGCCAATTTCTTGGGTCCCCGCGACCACGTATCAAGGAGCGTTCTTTTGGTCGCGATAATGATTAAAAGTGTAAAACTTTAGATACTGCTTTTTTTGTTTTTCTTTTTTAGCGTTGCATTTGTTAAAAAAAGCAACATCGTTTGATGTTCAGATGTCCAAAGAAACCGTCCGCGGATTTCAGTGACAGATCTACAACTGCAGTTTCAGTGGAATGACAGGACAAGGAGAAGGAAGGCTGGGGAAGAGGAAGCGATGAGCTGCTAGAGACGAGGAAAAAAGCATCCCTCTCGTTCCAGCAGCTTCACTGGCGATGCCTTTTTTTTTGCTTCAACATGTTTCCAGTTTTTATGGTCGTCTTTAAAAATAGTGTGAAAGTGTCTGGGTGTATAATAGCGCGCCCGCCTGCACATAGCAGGCTGGCTCGGCAAGAACCAAATGGTGTTTTGGAAACCAGACACAGAAATACAAGCGACAATGCCGCGATTCTTTGATGCCTCCGATGACCACCGTGGTAGCAGTGCTTCAACATAGACTGCAGTGCGATGTCTCCCCTTACAACCTGTGTCGCTTGCTAAGGCCTCCTCTTGCCTTGGGAGTTTGGGAAACTTTTTCCCCTCAACTCGCTACATCTGTAGGCAGTTCCCCGTTCAAGAAGGGCTTTCTTCTTGTGCAGACCGTCTCCCCGCAATCGGCTCTCAACATGGAAGGAATTACTTGAACTTCGTGGTTACTCAGGCCGCCGAAACAACAACAAACACAACAACAAAAACGCAGTTGAAAAAAAAAATAGATAGGAAAAGATTTTTGTACTTTTTTTGGGAAACGTCACTGCCCAAGCGCCAAAATAGAAGCAAAACGAAGAAGCCGGCTGGTTGGGTGGACAAAAACAGTGCGCTGCACATTTTCCCGCATGGCCAACCCTTGAGTGGAGATACGGGAGGGCCCCAGTCCCTGACTGTGCTGCTATGCTGCCTCTATTTTTTTGGAGCTGCAGCGTCTTCCGCGGTTTACTGGCGCTTTGCTTTACTTTGTTTTTTTGTTTTTGTTTCTGGAATTTTGTGGGCGAATGTTGTGCCGTGATGCGGTGGGTAGCCACCCGTAACAAAAACAGAGCCACGTGCTTGCCCTTAACCAAGTATGTGGCTTGGCGGAGCTGAGCAACAACGGGAACACAGAATGGAGGGGGGAGGGGTGTGCAGGCATTGTTCAGTACGCCTCGAGCCAAACGCACGGGGGCTCAGCATATTGCCCAGCACCCCCCGGAAAATGTCAGCGGGTGCTCAAGCCCCATTGCCCCCCCGGTTCTGGGGTCCCTGGTCTGCTGCATACTTTTCGTCGCCAGTCAGTGCGTGTGCCTCCCTAAACACGCCGACCTTGGACGCTTTGTGTTAATGGCGCGCTGATGGACACGCAGCGCCATGGGGTGAGCGGTCGTGGAAACTGACGAGCGCAGTGGCCAATGGGAACCCTGTCTCCGCGCGCCAGTCAATGGAACTGAAGCGTTAAAATTATCCGGTGGGTTAGTTGGGTAAACATCACTAGAAAATAGCGCAAGGACAACAGAAGGAAGAAAGAGAAGACAGGAAAGAGCGCTAACTGACAACTGGCATTTTATTTACAAGAAAAAAGAAGCAAGGTAACAGAAAGACAAAAAAAAAAAGAAGATGGAAGAAGAAGGAAGATAAAAAGGGCATTGGATAGAGAACAGAAGGATGCTTTTTGTTATATACAAAATAATATAAAGCAAAAATTTTTTTCATATTGCAAAAAATCCATCAATCGCTGGATGAAAAAGTACTAAGGACAAGCAGATCAGAGGCTGCGAGACCTCTCTCACTATTTGTATGTTGGTCAGCCGTTCTCACCAAAATATTGCCTGCAATATTGGATGATTGCGTGCAAGCCGTGCTGCCACGCCCAATCAGCAGCTGGAAACGCTCTCGCCTTGGTCACAATCGCACCCCAGGTAATCTAAGGACTGTGGTGTCGCTTATTCAGTGATGCCCGCACGAGTGATTTGTCTGGCCTCACCTGGTGAACAGGAGCCTCTTGAAAAGGTAGGTCCTGGAGTGTGACTCCTTGGCGAAGTGCAGCAGTACGAGCGGTAACCACAGCGCCAGGGCGGTCGGCCGGATCATCACCGCCAGTCCAACTGGCCACAGGTAGCCCCACGAAGTGCTGCGGACCCACACAGAGACTGATACGAAATCCTGACCCACCAAACCTTTTAATGTGAAATGAGTTATACCTAGGCTGAAGACTTTCCGGTTTTAACTAGGGCTGACAAATATTGGAGTTTTCATTCAAATTGAATAGGGATTAGCCAAATAATTTGATTTGACCAGGGTCCCTCAATATGCCGTTGTTCACAAAACTTCGGACAAAGTTTGGTAAAGGGTCAAAAGCTGCTGCCAGGTGTGCTACAATTGGTAAGGGGGCATTTTCGTTTTATTACTCCACTCCGAGTAAGCTACTCCGAATTTGTGACTACAAGTAGTTTTAAGAACACACACGAAAATTTTGTTACGTCTGGAATCGGTCGCTGTATGCAAGTCCCAGGCAGCAAGGGGGACTGACCAACGGTAGACTGATTTTTGAGTAGGTGCGATTTATGTGCGGGAAGTGATTGCTTGCGATTGGCTGCTGCAGATTTGACGGCACCCACTGATTTCTGCGCCGAATCACAGAAAAAAGTGTGTTATTTATTGATTCGGAAATACTACCAGCTCCACTGAAAATACAAAACAAGGAAAAATGGCAGTATACCAAAGTAAGAACGATTTAAAGTGTAATCTTACAAAGTTATAAAAATTTGAGTCAGAATGTCATTTGTTAAATTACTAATTCTCGAATTGCCCAAGGGAAGAAAGATAATCTAAAACGGTCGCTTTTAAATCTGCGATGTTTTAAAGCTCGGCAATTATTCAGCCATGAAGACCCGGATAGTGTTGCAATCTTTGATCCTGTTTTTAATAGGGAAATCGGAAGCGTATCAATATAAGCTTCATTTTTTTTTTTTGATACCTAGAGCCCGTAGATGACGATCTCAGAGCCACCTCTTCAAGCAGCACAAGTGTGACTCTCTTCCGTTACAAGAGTGTTAGAACAGCACCACCTACGTAAGAAGGCCAGTGACTCTTTTAAGGAGGGGCAGTCACCTCCTTTCTAGTTCCCAAGGTCAAATATTTTTATAAAAAAAATGCCATATATCTGTTTTTCTTTCGGAAAAAAGTTCCTCATTCTCGGTGAAATGGCAATTATAGTATTGGTTATAGTCCGTATCTGGTTTATAGCCTGCAGAAGCAAATTCGGGGTCAAAAATAAGTTTTTTGCTTAGTTAGTCTGCACAAAAATCTTCTTGTACACAGCACACCTTGAAAATGCCTGCTTTCTTTACTTACAAAGAAGCTTGTATCACACATAAACATACTTTTTCATTCACACACATCGTCACGTCTCATCACATGAACAATCTTGAAAGCAAAATTACTGTGTAGTCTGTACCTGTAGATAGTTCACACCACGTAAAATTTCAACTTTCAAACATGTGTAGTTCATGAACGTCTGTGATGTGGTATCCAACTGTCACGTTAAATTTATTGGTGATGTGACATCTAGTTGCAGAGCCCCTTTCACACCCAACCCCGAGCTTGACCAATCAATCTTCATTGTGGTTCTAAATTTTTTCGACTTGACCCTAAGGAGGCAAACACAAGACACGAGTGTTGTGTAAGCATTTGGCTAATCACTTAATTAGTGAGGACACGAGTGATCGGTCGGAAGTTGACATAGCACACATGTGCAATTAGTGCAATACCCTCCTCAGGGCGACGCTCAAGATTCAGCACTACGGCCTTCTTATCTAGATGTTGGTTAAAGGAAGTGACTGAAGACCGGCCATATGACGCATTCTGATTTATAAATTCCAGGTCTCTCCACCTTACATTTTCAAGTAAGAACAGCAACAAACATGAGAAAACATGATTGCCCTTTGAGACAGGGAGAGAGGAAGAACAAACACCACAGAGCGCTGTCCTTGTCTGAAAGCGCAATCATGTTTTCTCACATACAATAACAACTCGCTGAACAATCAGCACTCAGCAACAAATGGACGTCACAGTGACCCCAGAGAGCAACGGGGGCCCACCTGGGCTGCTTCTGTCCCCTCCAGGGGTAGAGGGCGAGGGCGCCGGCGGTGGCCACCTGCTCTGCCACATTGGTGAGGGTCCGGGAGGCCGTGTAGTGCAGAAACCAGGAGCAGAGCAGGGAGAAGGCCGTCCAGCACGAACTCTCCTGGCCAAACAACCTCCGAGAAAGCTCCACCGTCCAGCAGTCCCCCAGGGCCGACAGCAGGGCTTGCACCAGCCGTGGCAACATGGTCTGCGCGTTTTCGTGTGCAAAACGATGGAAACAGCTTCCCAGTTCCTTGCTGCACACCGTACAGTGCCAAGTGCGCGTCTTCGACCAGCGCGTTTAGCGGCCCTCCTGCCCATGCGTCAAAAGCAGTCTCAAAGTGGCAACAAATGACGTCAGAGAAGCCAATGTGTAATGCTGTTGAATTTCACAATCCTGGCAGACTAGAAATCCCGGAAAAAAATTGTAAAGCCCTTCCATTTCATGTAGATGTGGGACCAGCAAAGCTGTTATCTTTACGACGCCTAGGACGATGTTTAGAGGACGACGTCTAGGAAGACCTCGAGGACAACCTTAACGACGACTCCTAGGACAACCTCGAGGACGACGCCTAGAAAACGACGTCTAGGACGATCTCAAGAAAGACTTCTAGGACGACCTCAAGCACGACTTCTAGGACGACTTCTAGAACGACCTCGAAGACAACCTCTGGGACGACCTCAAGAACGACTTCTGGGACTACCTCGAGGACGAGGCCTAGGACGACCTCTTTGACGCCTTCTAGGAAAACCTCGAGGACGATGCCTAGAGATGACAACAAGGGATCAAGACCTCACTATCTAATAATGCAAAGGAAGGCTGACTCAAGCTGGTTGCCCCCTCTTTTTGTTTTTATTTATTCATACTTGCCACGACCAATGGGGAGTTTTCTGTCAACAATGTCAACATCCGCGTACAAATTCTTTCCCAGATCCTAGCGCATAACAGCCTCGCCGTAAAAGTACAAACAAACGCGAGCATCGCCGTTGTCTTGGCGTCCCAACTTCCGGCTGCCGAAGCTTCCGTCGGCCGTCGAGCTATACAGTAATCTACAGCAAAGCGGGTGTCCACCACGTCTGCTACCGCCGCCGCGACACCGCCAGAATCGCGCCCGACCACAGCGCGACACTTCCAGGGTATCGTCCAGCGAAAATCGAGGGATCACTTTTTAGGGTGCGGTGAACATACCACTCAAAGGCGCGGTCCGGCCACCACGGTGTCGTGCGAACAAACTGCGGCAACGGTCGAGGCGCCGCGTACTCTACTCCACACTCTGCAGAGCACAAACTACGCCAATGCTGCTAAAGGGCCGTACAAACAGGATACAGCAAATGCCGTCGCGGCAAAAAAAAGGGTACGCTTCTCAAAAAAAACCATGGAGGTTGCGGCATGCGCAAACACTTTCGGCGCGAGTACATTAACCCCGCAAACAGCACGGCGTTCCTCTCCTCCTATTTCTTGTTTTTGGGAGGCTGGGGATCGACAACAACAGCGGAGGCCTCGACAACAGCCAGCAGAGCGTGCGAGCGGCCATACGCGCCCACGTGACAGGCACGCTCTGAGCCTCCGTCCAAAAACGGGAATGAAGAAAAGCTTTCCCCTGACAAAAAAAAAAGGGTCAAAGCGGACCAGAATTGAAGAAACACCTCCAATTCCGGTACAGCAAATGCGTCCTGTTTGGGTAGCCCTTTAGATCTACCAATTGGCAAGCTCTAAGAAAGAGCGTTATTCGAAAACGGGTATTCTCGGTTGCCTGCTGCCAAGCAGGTACGGGCGGATAGCAATCCTTGTGCCACCGCCGGTGCTGCCCCACGGGCAACGAAGAAGGACCGTTTTTGAACAACGCTCTTTTTGCACAAACTTTGTGTTCGCTATAAAAAAACAAAATAGAATCGCTTCCCACAGCAAACAATGTGCATCCAACATCCCGCCGGTTCCACCGCTTCCATCCAGTTGGGTTCGGTTAGTAGCGTAGCAAGCGCCACTGAACGGAAGCATCACAAAAAGGTGCCCCGGATTCTAGGAAGCTTGCTAACTGACATTAAAGGACACGCAAAATAAAAATACTTTTTTTAAAACAGCTTGGTTGAAAAAAGGAAGTCATAAAACGAATTTACAATGAAAAATAAAATTTTTAGTGCTATTTATTTATGGCGCTATACGAATTTGTAGTTGGCCGTTAATTGTCACGTGACTGGCCGCTATTTGTCCCGTGGTACTTGTGCTCTTTCGGAAGCTTCCTATGGTTTCGAAACGTTACTTATTCATCTTTGTTTCAAGTGCAAGAAAAAACGAAGATTAATAAGCAACTTTTAGAGCCCAAAGGA
This sequence comes from Ixodes scapularis, assembly GCF_016920785.2. Classification (NCBI taxonomy): domain Eukaryota; kingdom Metazoa; phylum Arthropoda; class Arachnida; order Ixodida; family Ixodidae; genus Ixodes; species Ixodes scapularis. The sequence continues at coordinate 166,173 of NW_024609890.1, read as the reverse complement.
AGCTCCTGGAAAAGCGCAAAAAGACGCGATAGACCTGTGCACCGGCCAAATAACGGCGGCGGCGCCGCGTAGCAGACGAACTTGCGTGGCGGCAGCGACGGCGGCGTGGAGAAATGCGCCTAAACAGCGGCACACCACACTCAGCGTGCAGCAGCGGCGTGACTTTGAGGCAGCAGCAGCACCTCAAAGTCCTCACGCAGTACATCTGTGTGCCGCGCGACGGCGCACAGGTGTACTACGTGAGGCGGGCGCCAACTACAAATTCGTATTGTGCTGTAAATATAGCTCTAAATTTTTTTTTCTTCGTTGGAAATTCGTTTTATAGCATTCTTTTTCCATCTAGGCTGTTAAAAAAATGTTTTTTTCCTTTGCATGTATCCTTTAATCTAGTAACAATTTACATTCAATCACATGGCATGCGGACATTTTCCCGCTAAATTTGGCGGGAAATTCTGCCACCATATTTAACAATAAAATCTTCTGACAAAAAATTTGTCGTCGAGTCTAACACGAAAAATTTATCCGCTAATTTTAACGGGAAAATTTATCCACTGAGCGTCACAAGACACGTCATCACGTGACGCCCTGATGTGGGCTCCCATGTGGTTTCCGTTTGCTCCCTGCTTTTCGTAACTGAGCTGTAATATTTTTTTGTGTGTAGCACCATGTATGAGCAAGCAATAGAAACAATGTTTTATCTTGCAGTGTCACTTTTTTATGGCATGTGAAAACGTCCGTTTAGGCGACTTTTGCTTCGGTATGCTCCTTTGTTGTTATAGAATGGCAAATCTGTCGTTGAACCTCTGGCTGTAAGGCGAACACTGATATCTAGAAATTACGAATGAGGTCTATTCGACGACTGTGAAAACCAGGAAGTTACAGTTTCGAATTAAAACAAAAGGCAGAGTAAGGTCACTCAAAAGAGGGACCCCAGTGCAAAGTGCCATGTCTCGATAACTACACTACTAGGAAACTTGTGTTAGTTTGGAGGCATGAAGATTTTTCGCCCACACATAGAACTATGTATCTTTGATAAATAAACATTCTTCACAAAGCATGCTACAGTGTCGCTGAGACGAGAGTTCAGCATGGGGGGGGAACCTAGCACTCAAAGGGTTAGCTATGTCAGTACCACACCAAAGGATCTAACATGGGAAAACATTTGACGTGAAGACACAGCACACCATGTGTGACGGCTAGCAATGATCTACAGAAACAGCGCAGCATGTCCTCTGAGAAGAGGCAGACGCAAGAGCCGTTTCCCATGAAAAGTAAGCATCATCGAACGTTTGTACAGTTTGGAAATCCATAACGTCTGCCGGACAATAGACCAATCTCACCAAGCGTTCGGCGCATGCATGACGCCGCCATAACTTTAGTTATGGCGGTATTAAGTGCGCTTTAGCTGTCTATGTCATCGAGGCTTCAATGTCATACTATAGTTCTCTAGATGTGAAAGCGTGTTTCCAAGCGCCCTTCGGGCGCACGAACATTCATATTAAATAAATGAATAAACAAAGTGCATTGAAACTTTTAACAAAGGTGTCTTTAGGTTAACAGACTCAAGTTTTATGAGTGGGGCTTTTAGGCCAGGAAAAGCTTGTTTTTCCCTATGCAGAGAGAGGAAAAGTGCAAAAATTGTCCGGTTGATGCCGCTCCTCACAAATGGTACCGCACAGGCTCGGATCTGCTGACTCTTTTTTCGGGTACTCGCAACCCAGAGCAGCACGTTTTCGCTTTATGTTGTGCCATCTGTGAGTATAGCAGCTGTGTCAACCCCTGCCATTTTCCTCCCTGTGAATAAAAAGAACAAAGTTTTTTATGATTAAATTTTTTTTCCCCAAATCCTGCAGTCTGAAAGATTAAGTATGATAAAAGCTAAAGAAACCTTTGGGAAATGTTTCATCACACCAAGTTCGTTAGTTTAAATACACAAATCTCTTTACTCCTAAATAGAACACGGAAGCACCCTGTAGAACAGCCGCAGGATCTTTTCTAATGGAATAGAAGGCAATTCAATGACTGGTGTGAAAGAACAACAATCAAGAAGTTTATGATAAGGAAAGAGGGACATTGAAGACAAACAGACAAGACAGGTTAATAACCTGTCTTGTCTGTTGTTAATAACCAACACGCTCAACCATCTACAAATCAAAAAGTGCTTGCAGATTTTTTTACTTTTAAACGAGAGCATGATATATATCTTTTCGGCTACTGACCCGCACCATATTTTGTAACCGTGGCAAACATCTTTATGGATTTTTTTTTTTGTATTATATTTTATGTGCCACCACATTGTAACCTATTAGTTGTTCTGGGGCACGAATCAAATAAAGCATTACTATTATTATAGATGAGGTCGTCCAACGTACCACCATGAAAACAGTGTCGATCTTGAGAAACTTGAGCAGCGTGTACTGGGCAGAGATGAACATTGGGTAGATGGAGCTACGAATGGCGTGCTTCCATTCCCAGGTCAGGTAGCCGTACCTGCGAAAACAGGTTTCAAATATCAATGGCTTTCGACCCACCAGAAAAGCTGCCTTCGGCGGTATGCAGGGGGAGGAAGGGCTGTTGATGACCCTAATTTCATATAAGGTCAGTTAGACAGCTCTGATGCTTCGCTAGTTTTAGTTTTTTTGTTGAAACAAAACAATAGCCGAGATGACGGGAATGGCCCAACCTTAAAGGGGCCGTGCAACAATGTTTGGACTTCAGTCGAATAAATGTGGTAGTTGTTCCCTGTCATGTATGGATTAAAGAACTAAAAAAAAAGAAAATTTGCCTACGTGCTTTAGTTCAGAAAACAAAGGTCAAACAAGTGACGTTTCGGGCGCCTCCAAACCACCCTCAACTTGTACACTGTCTTCCGAGTCACGTGCACAGTGGCGCGCAAGAGGGTTGGGTTCTCTTTCAGAGCCCCTGACTCTACTTGAAGGTTGGTGAGAGCGATTTGGAGAGGGGGAGAGCAAAGGGCTTGTCTTTCTGCAAGGAAGTTCAACTGACATAGTAGTACAAGGTGAGGCTCAAGGGAAGAATAGTCTTTTTTCACCTCAGGCAGATGGCGCCACCAGAACAGCACAACTTTGTCGATGATATGGAGTTTCTGACGTATTGACTCATGTTGAAACGACAATATTTATCAAATATAGTATTAGGTTGAGCACATAATGGCCCATCTTGCCAACTTATTACATTATACCCCTTGTGCGTCACGCCTGGCCGCTACCCAGCGGCTGCAAATCGTAAAATATTCCCGTTCTTTTCTTTGCTATTACGCAACGAAATCGCGATATTTCGAAAGAACAAGGCGGTTTTCCCATTCCTTTTGGTAAGACAGACAATGTAAAAATTTAAAACTGCAAATTCTTTCGAAGGTAAAATTGTTGCATCACCCCTTTGAAGGGGTAATGCAACAAAATTCTAGTGCCAATTTTATAAACGTCAGCCATGTTCTGGCCACACCAAAGGGACGCAAACGTTTTGTTCAAAAAGACACCGAGACAATATTTACAACGAATAAACCGATTACCAGATTGCACCAGCAGATGTTCCTGAATGTCACTATGTCAAACTTCCCATAAAAGCGCTGCTCCGCAAAAACAGAGCGGCAAGCTGCGCGCGCGCGATCCCTGCCGACCTTGGTTGAACCGAATTTCCTTCCTCTCCCGCGTCTATTTAACTCCTGCAGGGAGAGAAGGGTTTGAAGCAGAGGTTGCTCACTTTTTTGCCTCCATTGGCATTGCCAAACCAGCAACGGGGCCTCTCAAAGAGCCAGGTTGTAACGGTCAAAGAACCAGGTTGTTACGCCAGCAAGTGGCAAAACTCACAACCATGCATCTCGGATCTCCCGAGATGCATTGTCCTCTTCGACGGTTGCTTTTCGAGCGATTGCTGGAATCGACCATTCGGAACAAAAGATAAAGCCATCTGTTCAAAATACAAACGTGTGATCATCGTTTGCAGTTTTTTTTTATCATGTTAAGAGGGTAATTCTTGTACATTTTCTCCATTTTAGGGTTACGAAGGTTTTTAGTGAAGGATGTGTCCCTGAATTACAAAATGTCCGTTTTTTTTTGTTTGCTTTTTTGATGCTTTGTGTAGTTTTGTACTTAAAGTTTTGTTTCGAAGGTCTACGGCGAAACCGAAACTACCAACTCGAGCATGATGGCAACCCTTGTGATCAGCTGCATGGTCATCGTGCGATGCAAAGTTTGTATTGCAGTACTGCAAAAAGTATGAACGGTGTAGTCGAAAGAGTAGTTCTGATCAGCCAGGTAAGATGCTACGGCTGTTTTACTGTTTTACTTTGCAGATATCAAACCCCTGTAGCAGATATTACTACACATTCAAGAAGTTGCCGGTCGAAAAGCGAGTTTGCCACGATGAACACAGGCTCAGGGCAAGCTCCCCCTTTTCTTCTGAGAAGAACTACAATCTTGGTGGTGTGCAAAGCACCTTGCAGAGGCGTTGTGGAAGGTCACGCTGAGCAGGAAAAGACAAAACTATGGCTGCCAGTAAATGCCACTTTTGGCACCACGATGCACTTGAGCGAGCAGAGAGTCAATCATTTTTGTAGATGATTGCCACAAAGCACTTACAAAGCGCTGAAACATAACATAACAAGCTGGAATCATTTGCTGGGATGGCTGAAAGTGCAGCAGAAAAACGCGGCGAAAGTGGCAATACAAACAAGAAACATCCTTGAAAACGAAGATGACATCAGAGCACAAGGTTGCTTGACAAACAGCCAACCCGCTGAATGCTCACTGAAAAGCTGGTGGTAGCATTTTTAATACCAGTTTTAGAGTGGATCGCGGTCTCCCATTAGTGTAATATTTTGGCAATGCTCGTATTTAGTCTCAGCAAATCAATATCAGTCACTCACTTTGGTTCGACTTTTGACCAGAGTCACCCTTGAAGTTGTTTTTGAACGTGAGAGGTACATTTCTATTTCCATTTCAGTATTCCTTTAAGAATGAGTGGTACTCGGCGTGTGCCCTGTGTTTTACCAACCCCGGCGCCATGGCTGTGATAAGCATAATAGGCTCCAAATCTAGTGACTGTTTGTTCTGGGTGTGAGTTGAGGGGATGAACGCTGCTGGTTTTTATCCAATATTTTTTTTTGCGACTGTCATTGCATGGAGAAAAAATCGAACGCGTGTTACATAGGATATGAATGTCGAGGAATAATTCTAAGCGGTATTTACTGGAAGTACAAAAATTGTTGCATCTCCCCTTCAATGCCGCACACAGCTTTGTTGGTTAGCAATTATGAGATATGGCTTGGGCAGGGCCTGTCTTTCTTGAGCTGTCAGAAGCCATAGCCAAAGAGCATACGCACCCAAAGACGAATTTGTGTGCCACTTCCAGGGACTGCCAGTATTCGTCCGGCACAAAAGAGGTCCTCACAAAAAAAGAACCGCCGACTCTGAACAGAATGAACATGAAAAGGAAGAAACACTTGGGGTACTCTGCAGCGCTGCCCATTCCTGCAACCAAGAAAACGGTCACGTGAAAGTCAACTGTACCGAAACATCTCACGGGATATTGCAAAAGTGATATATGTGAACTGCGCGATAAAATCATTTTATCGTCGTGAATACGAACCCAGGCATGCTGGGTTCAACCCCACCCCTGTCCGTTTTGATCTGGATATGAGCATTGTACAGGTGTAGTACGCCGAAACTATTATCACTCCGGTAGTGGTTATTGCGAACGCCCAATCACCACGGTGGTTGTTTTGGAGTATGTAATAAGCACCACATTTACCAAAGTAGCAGACTCGAGTCTGCTCCTTGTGTAAATGCAGAGCTTATCACATATTCCAAAACAACCACCGTGGTGATTGGGAGTTCGCAATAACCACTACCGCTGCTCCTTGTGTAAATGCGAGATGAAATGATTGAAAAACATGTTTATGTGAACTACTCTAGAATTTCTTAAAGCCGTAAAGTTGTTCTGCGTTTCGCGTCTGTCATCGGTTGCTTTTTACGGAGTGTGTGTAGTGACGTCGGCGGGGTAGTGATTTTAGGGTACCCGGACAAAAACAACTACCGCAGTTGCTTTCGCGTACGCCGAAATTACTATGGTAGTGGTTTAGGCGTACGCAATAATGACTAGCGTAGTGTTTCTGGCAGAGTAGTTGGATCAGCGTCCTACACTGGCGTGCGGTCGAGCAACACTACTGCGTGACGAACGTTAAAGATCCCGGGCTTGCAGTAGTACCGTAATGGACCTTTTCCGAGAAGCGTTCTGCGCACGCGCGAGCGCCCGATGCCAAGCGGCGGAAGTCGGAACGAAAAATCGAGGAAATTCGGAAGGAGGCTGTATATCAGCGAGTAGAACACGTAACTGCAGCATATATATAATTGTGTTACACAAAAAAAGAACGTCGACGGAAAGGAAAACACGACGTTTGGGTGGACGCCACGGATGCCCCTCTTTAAAGTCGCGTTGGGCAGGCGCCGCTGCTCAGAGAGCGAAGAAACTGGTAGCGTAGCTGCCATTATCGATTGGTAGCGCAGGTAGGTTACTTCCTCGATTTTTAGTTCGTGCAGCAACCGCCTGGTGCCGTCGGTATGTGGAAAAGGTCCATTGCTACATACTGACCTAAGTACAGTGGAGACATCAGACATCCAGTGGGAGGACAAAATTCCCACTGTCTAACCCAATTAATCCCAGAGTTTGAGAAACGCACCTGTTAACTTTCGGTAATCTCTGGTTAATAACACGATGACTACGCGCAAATTGACTACGACCAAATGTGTCTGAATAAAATAATGTACGATCTTCGGGCACGAGCCTCAAAGTGAACAACTTGCTGATAGGCGGATCGCACATCATGTAAAGTTTACAGGATATCCGATGTTTACATTGTAAACATTGCTATGCCGGCCGGTAGCTCGTAGCTTTCACTTACTTTTGCAGTGCGACGTAGTACGCGAAGCATGGACTTGTCACTGGGCTGGGCCGTGTGCTCTAACCGATCATTTAGCCTATTTTAGAACAGATTCATCTCCATGCTCTGATATATGGAACGTTTGAACGCGCGCACGCATTTCCAGCTGGTGCTGCGGCAACGCCATGGCTAACGTTTTTGTTGTTTTCTTTCGACGTCCTTGCGTCTTGCGTCCTTGTCCGGTTTCGTCATTTCCGGAATTTTGACCATTCGTCTTCGTTTTGCTTTTCTTTTGTTTTTTTCTTCCTAAAGTCGTCGAGGCGGAAGATTTGAAATTAATTGAGCGTCGGAGCCTCTGTGGTTGGAGTTCAGAGTCACGGCGCTTCACCGCTTGGTCGCTGCAGAACTACAGCGGCAGCGCAAAGGCGGCCACCGGACGGCCATATTGCATCTCGTTTTCGCTAGCGTTGCAGAGCCTGGCGGTAGCGTGCTGAAGGCAGGTTTTCTACTCTTTCGTCGTCATTCGCCGAAGAAGTTTTTTAAAACCCTATGTAAGCGGTGAGAATTGCCATTGAGAACACGGGGAAATTTTTATGAAAGCGCAGTGCCGCAGGAAAGAGGCACAACTCGTCGAAAGCAAGTTTCGCCTTTCTCGCGGCGTGATCAAAGCTTTCTTGGCACGCCAAAGTAATGCGTGTCTGTGCCTTCGCACGCTTGCATATATGCAATATATGGCAAACTTGACATTATAATCACTACGTCAAAACGAAAAATAATCATATCGCACGTCATTTCGTCAACAATGCACAAGTCCGTACAAACAAAAAAAAAACAAGAAAAAAAAAAAGAAAGGGGGGGGGGTGCGGTGACGAAGCAAGGAAGAAAATGGGAGGAAACGAGCGTTTGTGGGTTGTCTGGTGCTGTTATCCGTTGTCAGCCTGCTTGAATTGCCCCAAAAGCGTACACCAGAATGAGCATAATTGTTCTGCTCTTCCTTATGAATTGTTTAGCAGTATGGCTATAAATGTTAAAAATACAGCATGTAAACTAACGATTTTAAGGCACTTTAGATGGCCTGCCAATCTCGGTTTCTTGGCGTATCGCGCTGCAATAGACCTATTGCTAAATTACTCAAGCATCAAGGAGAATGCAGGGAACGGTGTCCCACACGCGAAACGCGCACGCCTACCCCTTAGAAAAGATTCGAAGTATGGTGCCTGGATCGGGTCTTTGACTGGTGTGTTTAGCGTCCTATCCCGCCCATACATCAAAAGTGGTCCCGATGTGGCAACAAATGACGCGAGTGTCATGCTGTTGCCTGTCGCGATCCTGGCGGTTGGCCGTAGAAATGCTGGCGAAAAGCTCGAGCGAACGCGAGTGTCGCTGTCGTCACGGCGTCCCTTTAGGCGTCCCAACTCCGGCTGCTTGAGCTTCCGTGAACTGTCACAGTGGGGAGCGATCTGCAGCAGAACAGGCGTCTGCCACATACACCACAGCTGGTGGGACGCCGCCAGGGTCGCGACCGGCGACAGCATGACACTTTTATGACGTCATCAGGCGGAAATCGAGGGACCACTTTTTTGGCCGCGGTAAACACACCAGTCGGAGACGCGATCCAGGCACCATAATTCGAAGTAAATAACCAAAATAAAGCGCTGACAAACGCGCGTGCAAGATCCCATTTGTTTTAGGTATTTGCTTTAGAAAAGTTACTACTGCTGAGGCCAGCACGTGCGGCGCGTGGAACACCAATCCCTGCAGCCTCCTTGATGCAATAGGTGTATTTACCTCAGGGTGTTTCCAACTCAAATCGTGCAATAATAGTACGAGTCATAATTGTTTTAAACATTTTCATGCAGCAGCTAATACGTGGGTTGCACGTGACGTTATTCAAAGAGAGCTCGGATGAGCAATAGGAAAGAGGAGAAGAGGGGCTGCTCCCCTCTTATCAGGATCCTCTTCTGTGCCTCCCGGATTGGCACAGGCGTCACTATTCTCCTCCCAAAAGATTACAGAAGATTACAAAAGCAGGTTCCCTCTTCTCCTCTTAGATAGTGGTCAAAGTACGCGATGTGACGTCAGTGCAACCCACTCGTGATTTCGAGGCGTAGAGCTTGCCAAGGTTTTGTTTGCTATGGTACTTTGCACAGTCGTCAATTTCACACCGAAGCATGAACGTGGTGATAATTTGTTCTACTTACTTTATGAAAGGTTGGCGACAAGCACACTTAATATTTAGAATTACAATAAAAGATTTCAATGCAAAAGAAAGTAAAAAACCAGTCTTCAACAGGTTTTAAAGACACATTCGCAAATTATTTACCAAAGAACTACTTTATATAAATCGACGCAAAATATATCAGAATGATCAACTTTAAATATGTTTTACGAATATACGAGAAAAAATATGCTTAGTCATTATCGTAGTTATGTTGTTAATGCAGAAACAGGACTTATTTCTCTAAATGTTAAAAAGATTAAACGCCAAAAACTCTACCTTTTATTTTATTAAACTCTCCTTGATCGTTTACACTGACTTGAACTAACTTGTGATGTCATAACAATCAGTGACAACAAACCTTCATTTAAATTGAGCTAGCTTGTCTTCGTTTAGGGGCTTTGCCGCAGGACATCTGCCCCATGGAGACATATTTTATAACCGACAAAGGCCGTACAGCGGGAAGTCCAAAGCCCTCACAAGAGGAAAGTCTATCACCGCGAAAACAAAACGAGAGAAGTACCCTATTTTCCGGGACAATACATGTTTAAAAGTTGAAATTTTAGCCTGTGCGGACTATCTACGCGTGTTTTTCAAGATCGTTTATTATGACGAGACGTGAACGGAGTTTGTGAATCAAAGAGTATGCTGATGATTTATGTATAATACAGGCTTTTTTGTGAGCTATGGAAGCAGACATTTGTCAAGGTGTGCCGTCTATGAAAAGATATTCGTGTCGACTAAGCACCAGGTGCGGACTATGCACCGGGTGCGGAATATCTGAGCAAAAACTTTTATTTTATTGACCCTAAATTTGGCATGGCTTGCACGTGACGTCATCCAAAGAGCGTTCCGATGACCACCAGAGAAGAGGGCAAGAGGGAGCTCCCCTCTTATCAGGATTCCGAGTCAAGAGGTCCAACACGTCAAGAGGTCCAACGAGTCAAGAGGTCCAATATTGGACCTCTTGACGCGTTGGACCTAATGACGCGTCGGACCTCTTGATTCGCCGTGGATCTCTTGACGCGTTGGACCTCTTGACCCATATTGGATCTCTTGACTCGTGCCCCGATGTGTCAAAAGGTCCAACGCGTCAAGAATTTTAATATCGGATATCTTACTCGTTGCACCTCTTGGTGTGAAATACGTACGGGCAAGGGGAGTGAAATAAGTAAAATCAAAGAAGAAAAAAAAAAAAAAAACTACTAGGGCACCTAAGCTTTTCCTTATGATGTGAGAATGCGTGAGTTTTGTTGCCCGAGTTTTGTTGGCGCATCGGATAGCGCGCTAGTTTCACGATCAAGAGGGTCTAGGTTCGAAACCAGGCAGGAAAGGGTTTCGTGCTCACGTAACCAGAAAGGTCACGTGACCAGAGTTTTTTTTTTTTTAATTCTGTTGAATTGCGTTGGATAAGTCACGGATTTTGACGACGGCTGTTTCGCTGACTGAGCCAGGTAATACTCACGCATCAAATAAAGCAGACAACAGAGATGCTAACAAAATAAGGCGGAGAAGAAAAATGCTGGAAAAATAGCAAAAAGTTAAGCTGTGAAGACTTCCACGCGGCAAGGGGGATCTCTAACAGGGCTTTGATATATCGTTTCTGGTCGGTGATATAATCACTGTTCGTCTGTATGACCCGTGATTTGCTTGGTTTCTGAAGCGACAGATACGCGCGCGCTGGGCTGTGGAGATCGCATGTTGGGCACTGGATTCGTAAACACCGGAAATCATTGTTGTTATAAACTGTCAAGCTTATAGCAACATTGGTTTGTTGGGGACCTGCAGCCCTTCAGGGCTGTGTGCCTTCGCTTTTCTACCCCTGACCACGAAGTCGTAAATCTGCATCTCCCGCGTTTATCTCCTCCGCGAATATCGAACTCGTCAAAGGAAAGGTCTTAGCATTCCACGATTTGAGATGCTTTTTTTTTTCATTAGGTAGTCACTACTTCGACATGCGGGTTCAAAATAATTGTAAAACTACTTTGCACACATCTTTCGTCATATACGAAAGATATGTCCACAGTTATTTGCTATTTCGACGTCTACCATCACACTAAAGCACTATTCAGGTGTTTGACGTCAGGATAACTGAAGAGAGTTTTTTATTTTTTATTTTAAATTTCTGCGACATCATTTTCAAAAGTTGTAGTAATTGTTTTAATTTGTTCACGTCTCGTCAAAATAGCTTCCTTCATATTCTGAAGTCCTTGGTTCTCGAAGAACTTGAAGACACAGTTTGGCCGGGCGCAGAATGGCGTGTAAAATTAGTCATTTTTCCGTTCGCCGTGGACTAGCACTGGACACACTATATCTATCGGCTTCCGAGATCGACGCACTTTCCGACATGAACAGTTCTCCAATCGACTTCAATCTCTATAATCCAATTTTCTTAAAAATGATCGAGCAACTGGCCCCCCATCTTACAATTCCACCCGACTAACACATCGCGTGATGTCAACTTAAAATAAATGATATCGACAGACAAGTGTTCGGTAATTCGTGTCAAGTGTGCTTAATCACGAAACATTCCGTTTTATGATTTATTTCACAGCATTCGCAAAAATAAAGAGCAGCGAAGGAGTTACATATCACTAGCATAAGTATTCGTGGCTGCTCCGTGCTTTTGAGAAAGTCAACGGCCCAGAATAGCCCGCTAGCTTGCACCGGTCATAACGTTTCAAGCAGACAATGCCCGCATTCATTTGCAACACCCTATTTGACGGCAAGTGGCGAAACCTCCAATAATATTTGAGCTCCTTTCCATGTTGTGTTATTTACCTCTTCAGTGATTCGGTGAACTCGGTGAATAAAAACAAAATCATAAAATAGTAGCGCATCATATTTTTTTATAGAACATACGAGAACCCAGGACTGGGCAAAGTTACCGAAGGAAGTATTTGCGATTATAAATACTGATATACATGAAAGTCAAGGCTAAACGCGAGATCCTGAGATACATTTGTATTTTATATTTCGGGAATTTGAGAGGCCACTCCCGTAGAAATGGCACAAATGTGTCCTAGAACACAGAGACTGGAACACAGATACTAAGTTCTAGAAGTCCAAAATATGTCGCCAGGCACTATCCATTATTTAACACCCATATACATATACATTGTGACAAATAGTCTTTTTCTACCTGTCACCAATAGCTATGTAGTAGTTGTATTGTTCAAAATCATTCAAATAGGTCAAACAGTCAGTAACCGTCACAAGCAGCCATTAATAGCAATATAATTATGAACAGAGAGGATAAAAAATAAGGCTCGATGGACCTCTCGACTCGTTGGACCTCTTGACGCGTTGAGCCTCTTGCCATATATTGGACCTTTTGACTCGTTGGACTTCTTGACTCGAATTAGACAGTTTGACTCGTTGGACCTCTTGACTCGGCTGTCACGTGGCTATTGGACCTGTTGACTTGTTGGACCTCTTGACTCGTTGGACCTCTTGACCATAAGCGTCTTATCAGGATCCTCTTTTGTGCCTCCCGGATTCGCACAGACGTCGCTATTCTCCCCCCAGAAGATTATAGAAGATTAACCCGCCATTCAAAATTCTTACAAAAGCAGCTTCCCTCTCCTCCACTTACATGGTGGTCAAAAGTATACGATGTGAGGCCAGTGCAACCAGTGTGTATATATGGCCCGGAAAAGACGTAGTATCTGGAGTATACGTGGCTTGCACATGACGTCCTTTCCGATGCCCTCCGGAGAAAAGGGGAAGAAGGAGCTCCCCTCTTATCAGGATCCTCCTTCGTGCCTCCCGGATTTGCACAGGCGTCGCTATTCTCCTCCCAGAAGATTAGAGAAGATTAACCTGTCACTCAACATTCTTACAAAAGCAGTTTCCCTCTTCTCCTTTTACTCGGTGTTCAAAAGTGTGCGATGTGACGTCAGTGCAAGCAGCCTATCGATATCTTGAAGTTCAACATTGTGCGACGACAAACAAATTAGCTCACACTTCCTAAGAATCCATGCGTACCCAATGGAATACAGACTGAACTTGATTACCACAAGCGTTTTGTTGTTCGGTGTTTCCATGTCAGTTGGTACAATGATGTTCGTTTATAATTATAGTTAAGATTCCAGACCATCAACGTTATATTTAAGCTTATTTCGTATACAATGTCCTGGTCCCTTAAATTGTTCACTTAGCCGCAAAGAAGACGCAATTTCGGCAAAAAGCTGGCACGTTTACGATTCAGCGTAGCAGGTAGAGTCTGCGATTTACCGAAGGAGATCAGAGAATGGTGACCAAGACATCACTTTGAATTCGACGACACAATCTTTTTATAATTCATGATTCGAAGGGTAGGAAAACGTGCTCGCGTTTCACGACTTTGCAAGTGACCATAAAATTTCAAGCCATAGACTCGTGCCGGTGCTCGTGGTTAACCGCGTTCACTACCAAACATCCAGAACCAGCAATTTTCGAAAATAATAGATTTAAGCTCGACATCGGCTCGCCGAGTATCATGCTCAGTGTCTTAGAGTCATTTTTACTTGAAGCGCTATTTGATTCGCAGCCATTTTTACGTAAACAGCAATAATCGGTTCTTCACCTGCTGCACAGGATGAGTGTGCGAGATTTGTTTTTGGAGCTTTAATTTTGAATAACTGGCACACATCTAAGTGTGTCATGGAGTTCAGTGTTGTGTGTTCGTTAACGTTGCTATTCGTGTACTTACATGTGATATGATGTAATAGATCTATGTCAATGAATTTCACTCTGGGAAACTCGTGCCATAATAAATTGCATCTGTGTATCCAACACTGCGTCTTTAATTTTACCAGTTCAGTTCACATAACTACTATTAAAACTGCTAGTTGGGCTAGTTGGTTCAAATACATAAAGAAAAATACGCAAAAAAAAATCAGGACACTGAAGAGAGGCACACAGGACAGGGCGTATCTTGCAACTGAATTTTATTAGAGCACACACATAAAAATATTAAAACCGCACATGAGCACAAAACGCACATTTAGATTAGAAAAAAAAAAACAAGAAAAAAACAAACAAACAAACAAACAAACAACAGAGGCTAGACGTCACTGATGGGTGTCTGAAGCTTGACTGCTCCTATCAGATAGGGCGACAAATGGAGCGCTGATACAAACATTCGGACCATGGGCCCTTATCACGAAGGCCTCATGTATTTCACGCTCCGTTCGCGTTCTGGATATTTCCGCAACCTTAGTTCTATGGAACTCCGGTTGGCATTCACATCTATCACAGAAGATGTGAATGCCAACCGGAGTTCCATAGAGCTAAGGTTGCGCAAAGATTCAAAACGCAACTGGAGTATGAAATACATGAGGCCTTCACGATAAGGGCCCATGGCCCGGATGTTTATATCAGCGCTCCCTCTATCGCCCTCTCTGGTAAGGAGCAGGCCTTCATCAGTCAAGCTTCAGACACCCATCAGTGACGTCTAGCCTCTGTTTTTTTTTTGTTTTAATCTATATGAAATGTATCCTCTGTGCGCATGTGCGGTTTTAATATATTTATTTGTGTGTTCTATTAAAATTCAGTTGCAAGGTACGACCTGTCCTGTGTGCCTCACTTCTCTGTCCTGTTTTTTTTTTTTTTTTGCATATTTTTTATTACATTACGCCCCCGTCACGTCTTCTTAAATTGACTGATTAAGGGGTTTTCTTTTACGCTCAGGAAGTTTGTAATTGGAACCTTTTGTTCATTTTCACAAATTAGTAAGTTCCTTAGTAAATTTAATTATTTAGTTAATTACTAAACGGACGGATAGCAGGCATTTTGCAATGCCTGCCATCCGTCGTGGCTGGCCATTTTTGGAGACTTCGCTAAACACTGATTGCGAGCGAAGGAGAAGCTACAAGCCTCCTGCGCACGTGAACTCATGAAGGCGTTTTCAAGACGATACGCTGGTGCTTGTACGCTCTACAGTTATAAACTTATAATAAATCACAAAAAAAAAAGGAAAAAAAAGAAAAAAGAAAAGAAGTGCTGCACACTTAGCAACACGTGTTTCCACAGTTTAACAGCCTCGATTGAATACTGCGGAAGCTGTTCCGATGCTGTTGCTTCCCTATTCGCTGTCGTATTTCGCGAATTGCGGAATTTTAGTTTCCATGTCTGTCATTGCTACAAGTGGTCCGCGGTAATGGAATCCCGGAGAAAAGCTCACCGGAGAAAAGCTTAGCGCAAAACCGCCAAATGCGAAAAAATGCTCACCATTTTTTTTTTTTTTTTTTTAATGGAGGCTGTTGGATTACGCGTAACATATATACATTTATTATCATTAAAATTAGTCAGCTTTGTAAAAAAGAAAATGTCCTTTATTGTAACATTGATTAAGCTTATTGGGTATATTCCTCGCAAATTAATAACTGCGGGCGAGTTTTTTTTGTGGTATACTCTTTAGGCAGCGAAAGCCTAACTGAAAACTTTATGAACTTAAAGAACACGAAAAAGTAAAGCTTTATGATGTCTGCCTAAAATCTAAAAAGCAAAACTGTAAATGCCGGAGATCCGAAAGTTCATGCGCAACAACGCGATGCCTGAAATTCTCTTTGAAGCTTTTGTGAACCTTTGAAAACAGGATAAAACAGTCAGTAGGATATCGCGGTTTTTTTCATCCACGGACATGCACGTTTTCTGGCCGTTCGTGCTGGTGTTTCCACACGTTGCCTTTGTGTGATAGTAGCTACCCATGACCTTCAGAGCTGCACACTGTCACCGTTGTTAACCAGTGAGTAGGTAAACGTTATACACGATGAAAACCGCTCAAACGATGAAGACGGGGTGAAGACAACAAAGACAACAGGACAACGCTGTTCTTGCAACGAATTTTTTTATTAATTAAAAAAATAAAAAGAAAACAGCTTAGCCGACACTGATTACATCAACAAACAGCTACTTCCCTATCGGACACTAAACAATCTTGGGAGCTGAAACGGTCCACACACCGCTATTCATATTAGCACGCAAAAAAAAAAAAAAATCTATTTTTTTGATTGAGCTACCGACGGCGCACTGTCAAGCTGTAAATTGTTGTCTTTTTCACGGGTGTCCGATGTTCCGATTTTATACTCGCGGCGCCACTAATATACAGAATGGATTATTACTAATTTCTGAGGAATTAGTAAATATGCCCAATGAACTTCAAGAATATTACAGAAAAGAGGAGAATTATTTTATTGAAGTGACGAATTCTAGTTGTGTTAAATTGCCACGTGTGACGCACAATCCACTAAGCTAAGAAAAAAAAAATCTGTGAGCTTTTCTCCGTATTGGCTCGAAGGCCGGTGAGCTTTTCTCCGCATCTGCCGGTTTTGCGGTGAGCTTTTCTCCGGTGAGCTCTTCTCCGCCACCCGCAATAATGGCCTCCGGAATACGACAAAAATATCAGTGTCGATGTTCGATTCAAAAAGAGAGCCACGAGCCAACGCCTTGGCCGAAGCAGACGCCGCGGCCGCGCGCAGAGAGCAGCCGCAGCGCCCTCGGCCGTCACGCCGCATTTCGTCGAACCTCTCCTCCGCCGCACCGCTGTGCGACCCTCTCCGCTTCCTCCTTTCGTCGAAGCCGCTTGGTCGATGAGCTCCCTCTGCACGCCGGACTGTCAACCACGCACCGCCGCCGCCGCTCTGTTCCCCCCGGTACTCCCCGTCGGCCAAATCGTCGAATCCGCTCCGCGCCCTGAAAAGGACTTCCACGGAGACGCATATCTCCGAACTTGCTGGTTCTTCTACTCGCTCGTTCCGCTGTTGGTCTCCTTTTGGTGGAGAACATCCGCAAGGGCAGCCGCCGAGTGTTCCGCAGGCGGCAGTTGGTCGTCAGCGTGTTCGACGAGGGAGCAATGGCGAGCGTCGCGGCAGCGCCGACGGCTTCGATCGAGGACGCCGTGCGGCTGGTGCCGTCGCGGCGCGGCAAGGAGAAGGCGGTGTACGGCGGACGGACCTTCACGCTCGAGCAACACAACGGGGACCGGTACCGGTGGCGGTGCGACGTGCGCACCTGCAAGGCTCGCCTGACGACCGACGTGTACGACGGCCGTCACATGGTGTACCGGTTTCGACAGCACGACGAGGAACCCCACAAGAGCGTGACCAGAGAGCGGGCCACTCGCAAGGGCCTCGCCTCTTACAAACAGCAGGTGACCACTCTACTTTTATTATTATTAACACAGTTATTTCCATTGTAGCCTTGTATTTTACTTTTATTATATCCTTTTTCTTTTCATATTTACTATTAACTTTTTACTATTGTATTTTTATGTCACTATTGTCCCGTCTTTTTGTCCCAATAAAGAATCATGTCCCGTTTTCGCAGGAGTGCATAGTTTCTAAATTGGAATCCCGGAGAAAAGCTCACCGGAGAAAAGCTGACCGGAGATAGGCTCACCGGAGAAAAGCTCACTGCGAAACCGCCGGATGCGGAGAAAAGCTCACCGGCCGTTGAGCGTATGCGGAGAAAAGCTCACCGATTTTTTTTCTTTTTATATGGAGGCTGTTGGATCATGCGTAACATATATTAATTTATGATCATTAAAATTCATCAGCTTTGTAAAAAAAGAATATGTCCTTTTTTGTAATATTTGTTAAGCTTATTGGGCATATTGTTCCCAAAATAATAATAGCGCGAGAGTGTTTCCTGTGGTTTACTCTCTAAGCAACGAACGCCTAACTGAAAACTTTATGAACTTGACGAACAGGAACAGGTTCGAAAACTTAATAGTGTCTCCCTAAAACCTCAAAATCAAAACTGTAAATGCCGAAAATCCGAACGTGCATGAGCAACAACGCTGCGCCTGAAATTCTCTTTGAAGCTTTTGCTAACTTTTGAAAAGAGGATAAAACAGTCAGTAGGATATCGAGGCTTTTTTCTTCCATAGAGATGCACGTACGTTTTCTAGCCGTTCGTGGTGGTGTTTCGACACGTTGCCTTTTTGTGATGTGCCCTTCTACGGTGAGCCACCCATGACCTTCAGAGCTGCACACTGGCACCGTTGTTACTCGTGACCTATATAAGAAGTAGTCTTCTGTAAGGTAGCGAATAGGGCGAGTTGGTAAACGTTATACACGATGAAAACCACTCGGATGACGACGACGGAGTGAAGACAACAAACACGACAGGATGGAGTTGTTCTCGCATCTAAAGGTTTCTTAGTGAAATTAACAGAAATAAAACAGTAGCCGTCAGCTGTCAATAAATTGTTGTTTTTTACCGGTCTACGATGTTCTGTTTTTATACTTGCGGTTTCATTAATAAACATAATGGGCGATTACTAATTCCCGAAGAATTAGTATATATGCCCAATGAACTTCAAGAATATTACAAAAAAGATGACATATTTTTAATGAAGTGACGAATGCGAATTGTGTTAAATTGGCACGTTTGACGCAGAATCCGCTAAGTTAAAAAAGCTGGTGAGCTTTTCTCCGCATTCGCTCTAAGGCCGGTGAGCTTTTCTCCGCATCTGCCAGTTTTGCGGTGAGCTTTTCTCCGGTGAGCTTTTCTCCGCCGCCCTCTAAATTGGCACCGCGGGAGTTGAAGCAAACCGAAACTATGCCTACTCGTTACAACTGTATATTTGACTAAAATAACCATAGGTGTTTTAAAATATTTACCCAGAGAGTAAAATCTAGAGCAGTATGGTAACGTTTTGAAATAAGAGCAGTTATTTCATTAAATCTTTTCTCCCATGCGCGCCAGTGTTGCGGAGTTGCCACTCCGGAGTTGGAATGATTCCGAGATCATTCCGCATTTTCGCGACCGGAATGGAATAAGAATGGAATGGCCGCAACGTTGAGGGGAATGGAAGGAGTATGGAATCGGATGCCTTTCTCCCGGAATGGAATGGGAATGAAATGGGCTCGGTTCTTTTTTTCTTTTTTTGTTCTTGTTTTAGGGTTTACGGATAGATAAATTGAGCCAGTCAGCGAGTCAGTTGCTCAGAAATAAAATCAACAAAAAACTGATACGCAAAAAAAAAAAAACACTAAAAAATACAATAAAAGAAGCGTCCAAGCAAAGAACAGAAAAAGGGGGGGGGGGGGGGGGGGGCGGTGGTGCCTTTCACGGACGCGCAGGCGACGGGCTTCACTGGCGTTACACGAGAGAGATCGAAACAAGAAACCGAGCACCAAGCATGGAGAATGCACGCGCGCACAGACTGAGATCTCTGTGAGCGGGGGCGGCTGATAACTCGCAGAGCTCTGATAACTCGTTGACTCGCGCGCCGCCGAAAGGTGATCAGTTATTGTTTTCTTATAGCTCGAGGAACCTATCAGTCAGCCAACCCTGCTGCCTTCCACGTTCATTCGCGCGCACTCCTTAGAAGTGCGAAACGTGGCTTTGCGTCGGCATTAAAACAAAGCGAGATCTTCTCTCTTCTCCTTTTGCGCTTTGCTCCGACGCTTGTTTTTTATATTGCATTTTTACGTGCAAGTCCGCCTTTGGCTTGGTCTCTGTTCCGACGCTTGTTTTCTGTGTTATATGTTGAACATTCAAGTGGGTTAGGGTTACAAACAAGCTAGCGGATTGCCGCTCATTTCCTTTGACTTTAGTCTTTGCATACTTTATTTCGCCTTGCAATGGACCGCTGCGGACGTATATACGAGTCACCCCAGACAATCCAGCACCGTGAGCTGGACTACACGCAAAGCCCGTTGCTTCGCCCCAGGGTCACGCGATACTGAGAAAGCACTGAATTGGTTTCGATGGATCTCGTGCTGTCTGTTGCGGTCCATCGTAAGGTGAAGTAGATTGTCGTCACCGCTCTTGTCGCGTGACCGAACTGACTAGATTTGCAGAAAGACAGTTCCGCGCCAGACGAGGCGCGACCGTTGCTGTGAGGGCCACTGAGAAGGACAGCTGGGTGCTAGCTGAGGTTTTGGCTTCCGCGCGTCTCGGCTGTCCGGTCTGCATTCGTGCTCCTTGTCCTGGACCCTAGCTGTTTGAGGCGGTGAGAAATCAGTTGGACGGTGGCGTTGGGGAGAGACGGGGAATGTCAATTCGAGCGGTGCGATATTACCCCGTTACTTTGTCGACTCCGACTGCGCGACCCGTCGCCACAACGCGAACAACCAGGCCCCCAGGCAGAAGAATGAATCGGTTGGTACCGTCTATTGCCTGAACCCGCCGCTCGATCAGCGCGAAGAGGAAAATCACAATTCGGACGAGAAGACGAGATAAATACAGATCTAGTATTGGCATTGGGGAAGACATTTTTCTACATTAGTCGCGAAGAAAATAAACAGCTGCACGCTGCAAGTTGTGCATCGAAACTATACACGGTGTAGTCGGCGTATCATCGAACTTTATTCGCCATCTGAAGAGGAAACACGAGAATGAGTACGCGAAGGGTGGAAAAGGCCAGGCGAACCAGCCAAAAATAACTTTCGCCTTCATCGCTGGGTGCAGCCTTGTTCCGGCTCATCGAAAAGCTGCACTTGATGAAGCCCTATTCAAAATTATATGCATTGACATGGAGCCGTTTTGTGTTGTCGAACGAGAAGGATTCAAGCAATTTGTATTAGTGAGTTTAGCATATAGTCCTTTGTAACTTTGCATGAGAGTAATTGCTTTGTATTGGGTCATGTCCGAATATTGAGCGAGATGATCAACAAATGACAGGTAATGAACCGATAACGTCCGTATAATGAACGAACCACAATGAGCAAATGTATATTTGAGCCCAGCAGACGTTCTATTGATCGCCTGGAAACACATAAAGAATTGAATTGAATATGACAAGAAATATCGAGATTCGTAAAGCATGCGTGAACTTATGCGTTTTAAAACAGGTTTCGTGCCATGGTCTATCGGTCCCTCAAGCTGCGCCGTAGAGGTTGCATTTTGTCAGAGGATGTGTTCTTGCCGCTGCGTATGGACTCGCTTCCAGCAGCGTACACTAGCCGTGTTGCTATGCAGGTATTTGAAGAATACAGTAATATAGCTTATTTCAGCGCCACGCACAAACTGGATATTTTTATGGTCTTATCAAGCAAACACGCCTGGCCGCGTATGTCCTAAAAGTCAAATGCAAAAGTTTGCAATAAAAAAAAAAAAAAAAGGAAATGAGTGGATTTAAGTTTTGCTGTTTGTTGCGAGCCACGTGGTCGCGGGACCGATGTCTTAAACAAGCATTGACATATCAAGGGGCTTTCTCAGTTTTTACGCTAAAATATAAACAGACACTTTGTGCCACCAGCGCTGCGCTGTGTAAAGTCAGTGCTTTTTTTAATCATTTAGCATTTTTTTTTTGCAATTGTCTATGCCTTTTATAATAACAGCTTTATGCTGCTTACGCCGGCAACACAATGTAGCTGCAGTGTCAAATGCCAATTTTTACGTTTAGCAATTAGAGGAATGGAATGGAACGATTCAGCCATTCTAGGAGTGGGAATCCCCATTCCTAGAAGTTGAAAGGAATTTAGTTATCGAAAACTCTAAATCCCCGGGATGGAATTGGAATGGAATGGGGGTGCCCATTCCGCAACACTGATGCGCGCATGTTAGCTCCGCCCACTGATCTCAATGACAATTGCTGGATCGCGCTTCCCGCTCCCGCAAATGAAGCCACCGGACGCAACCTTGCTGGGATACGATTTGCGGTTTTGCCAGCGTTTTGCTGCGGTTTTCCAGCGTGCTGTAAACACGTTTTCTACTCGTTCGTCGTCATTCGCCGAAGAAGTTTTTTAAGACTCTGTGTACCGTTGAGACTTGCCGTTGTGAACACGTGGAAAATTTTACGAAAGCGCAGTGTCGCAGGAAAAAGGCACAACTCGTCGAAAGCAAGTTTCGCCGGTCTGGCGGCGTGTTCAAAGCTTTCTTGGCACGCCGAAGGGCCGTGCCAAGAATCCCACCCCTCCCAAAGCTGTCCAAGTCCACTTGGGAGATCATTAGTCACTCAAAAAGTCTAGAAGCCAGGAAGAAGGCCTTCGAGCACGCTCTGAGCGCGCTAGAGGCGTTTGATCTTCCGCGACTGCATGGGTCAATGGAGTCGGGGTTTGTTAGGTGGGAGTCATTTTGCGTATCCTTGGGTTGCGCGGGGGAAACCCTTTGACTGTCCGGTTTGAGGAGTACGTCTCGGCTGTCGGGCGGAGATTCTTCTGAGGGCTCGAGCAGGGTTTCGTCAACGTATGGGTGATGAAACGGCTTGATCTGGCTTGCGTGGGTGACTTTCGTGTCGGTTGCCGTATACGCGACACGCCGTCGTCGCTGTAGAAGATAGGTTGTCGGCGTCTTCAGGTCCAGAATCTGGTAGGGTCCTTTAAAACGGGGTGCCATCTTCTCGCAGGTGGTTGTGACTTTCCCATCGGCGGCTGGTCCTCGGAGTTTTCCCAGCGCGATGGCTAGCAGGGTTGAGGGCTACCACGAGGCAAGTTGTTGGGTGCGCTCGAAGTCTTCCAGCCATCGGCGAGCGGAAATTCCTCCGTTTCCGCTGAACGTGGAGATCATAGAAGACAAATCCGGAAGGGTTGTTACGTTCACGGGTCTTGTCGGGATGTGGAGGAACTGTTGTAGGTAGTTAACAACTGCATATTTGGACGGGATCGGCTGTAAAGGTAGGCATGATTGATGTGCCTGGCTGCCCCGCTGAAGTGGAGTCGGACGGAACAACTCCATGGGCGTTGGCTTCGGGTAGTGGCTTTGTTTCGGCGATGTCGTTTAGAAGACGCTGAATAATTTCATCTTTGTTGCCAGTATTGTCCAATTGGCGTCGACCGAGATCTTCACAGATGAGATCCGCCGTGAAGTCGGAGAGTTCTGCGGCAGTGGCTTCCTCCCAGTTGATGAGCGGCATGGCGGATGGGAGAAGAGGCGAAGAGGGAATTGGCTGGTTGAGGCGAGTGGGCGAGTCGCCAAAGTTTCGAAGGGCGAGAAAGACTTTTGGAAAGACTCGAAAGCTAGTTTAAAGTTCTTGAGGTCGACGGCGCCAAATGTGAGGCATGGCAGGGCTGGGAGTAGAGGTAATAATTAGGGACTTTATTGAAAAGCTTAGGCGGTTACATGTTCAGAGGGCTAGAGGCGGTCTCTCACACAAAGCGAAGTAAGCGGCGGGCGGGCACGGCCCGAGAACACAGCGGGGAAGACGGGGGAGAGCTGTCTGGGATTGCGGACGGCAGACACTTGACATGGCGGCGGCGAGAGCGTACGGGCCACAGGGAAAGGCTTGGGAAGCACAGTGAGCGCGGTGAGCTGGTGTTCTACGCAGTGACGTTTTCAGCGTGAGAAGTGACATTTTCAACAGGATGAAGTGATTCAGTGCAGTTCATTAGCCCGAACTATTTGACGAAAACCACTTCAGCCAAACTTTTACCCTGCGAACTGTATGCCGGTCCTTAGTCCTTAGTCAGGAAGATACGCTACAAATACGTTACTCAATAAAAACACACCGTTTTTAGATTGCAGTAGAAGTTGCTGGCAAGTTGGCGTTAGTAAAGACGTGCATATGTTCCTTTCTACCGTCTCCAGAGTTCTGTTTAGAGCACGCGGCAAAGTCCATGGCGTACTGTTCCTAGTAAAGGTCATACCAGTCCCAGCAATTGTGTTTCCCAAAGTAAAAATGTTTTATTTATACTTTCAAAAAGACCCAACTTCCGAAAGGCTCACATAATTTTCTAAACGCAATTCTATCACCCCCAGATTAGAGAGATGAGCTGATCAATTAGTCGCTTATTTCTTAATTAGTGCGCAGCCCTAGCAAGTGTTACAAAAACATACAAAAAAAAAAAGAAAAAAAAAAAACAGCTACATAACACAATACCTATCGCAACAGAGAGATTATTATGAAACTCATTCTTCCAAAACAGGCGTGGATCAAAATAGTCTGTCATTCTGTTTAGCATTGTGCAAAACGAAATGCTTTGAAGCAATGGTGAGGGTGCAGGGTGGCTGGTGTAAATTCTATTTATGATATTAGCACTGTCACATGAAAATGTTTTTGCTGTCTTTTGTTGTTGTTGTTGTTGTTGTTCTTTGGAAAAAAAAGGGGGGGTGTACTTATCTCTCTTTTTCTTTTTATTTATCTTGTCCTTTTTTATTTATTTCTTTTTGTTTTCTGTTTTATTTTTATTTTATTTTATATTTTTTTATATTACTGGCGATGTAGCTGTTCGAATCAATTGACTGCCCGTAAGAAACATTACGTGCCCGTATTACGAAAAATGAACAATTCAGCGTTTCTCTAAAAACGTCGTACGCGTTATCTAAAACTCCAGCATTCCTCCGTCTCTCCAAACACCTGTGTCTACCATTGCCCGCAATGACATTAATTTTCAACTCCGAGAATTATCAGGCAATCTTCATCCTTCAAAACAAGGGTATAAAGGAGGAAGGAGAAGAAACGAAAGAATAAACAGTCTGCGCTTTCACAAGTACGCCATGTTCTTTTCTGTCTACCATATCGTCTCATAGTTGACGTGTTTATGTGGTCAGCTCTCGAAAGTGTCAAGCAGCAGCGTCACGCCTTCGCACTGCTGCCACACTTCTTGGTGTACCAAAGGATGCGCTTCATATGCAAACCAAACGGATCGGGGAATGTAAAAGACAGCAGCTCTACCACAAAAAAAAAAAAAAAAAAAAGTCTAGGCTACCGAAGGCGTGTTCTTTCCGACGTTTCAAGTTTCAAAAATATTTCCTCTCTACCAAACGTAGGATAGAAAAAGGGAACAAGCAGGTCGGAGAACAGCACTGTTCTACCGTCATCTACCTAATAAGCGAAGTTGTTGTTGGCAAAAGAAACCAAGGATTGTAAAAACCGGCGTTTAACTAACCCCCCCCCCCCCCCCCCAAAAAAAAAAAAAAAAAAAAAAAAAGGTGAAACTAAAGAGAAAGATTATTACAGTAGCTAAGCGTCCTGCGGATTGTGCGATGCACACCGCAAGAGGTTGGCAGTGCCTGGTATGCGAAGACCTCTGGGGTCGAGCAGCCCCGCATTCAGTATGGATCGAGGAGTGCCTGGAATGCAAGGAGTAGGCTCACGAAGAGCGTGTTGGAGCTGACACAGTGTGTTTCAAGTGTTTTTATTGCGAAAACCCGAACACATATCAGGTTTTCTAAGTGTGTCTCATTGTACCGTGCACTACGTTGTCTCATTTTGCCCCACAGGGCGGGGCAAAACGAGACATCGTGTGAATTTCAGGTATTGTAGTTTTGTTTAATGTTTCACTTGTTAAAGGGGCCCTGCAAGGACTTTTTTTTACTAATTTTTAATTTGCACCGAACCTGAGCGCACTGAACGTAGTAACTTAATGAAACTTTTCTTTTCTGAAATTTCGCTGCATTTTAAAAGTTATAGGCAAATTAAAGTTACAAAAACAAGCAAAAAATAACCACCTTCATGACGTCCTTGGTTGCTTGAGTGGCCGTGAACGTTACTCAATAAAAACGTGTGACTGACTGGGGGGGGAGGGGGGGGGGGGTAGTCAGCTCAGTGAGCGGTCACGGCTGCCGCACTCCGTGTCGACGGCTCGGGAGGGCGCCACTAAAGCATGTTCTGGTAGGCTGTATGAAGCGGGCAGCCAGGGCGGCTGACATTGCATTTGCTGCGTGATTAAACACTAATACGTCATGACATTTCATTGGCCACAAACAACAGCAAACACGGGGTAAAGATCAGTTCAGAACGGGAGCCACTTCGCTCTTCCATACCGCCAAAAGGCCAAACCGCAAGCCAAAGCTGCTCGCAGAAGGCGACCAGCTTTGTCTGACCGGTCGGATCCTCCTGTCCGTACGACCGCAGCGCCGTCGCGTACATCCGGGACCTTGTTACGCTCGCCGTTCGTCGGTGTCTGATCCCACTACACCTAAGGTGACCTTTCTAGTACGCGCCGCCTTTTCCACTGCTTGGTGGCGGGTATGTCGACGGGTCATTTCTTGTTTCCGTACTTTCTAAGCTGCATTTGTTTCTTTTCTGATCCAAAATAGTGAACAAAAACTACTTTTATAAATAATTGAAACGGTTCGCCACACCTATATATTGCATTTCGACAAAAAAGAAGCTTTAAGCGGATCTGACCTATCGTAAGCTCAGGACCAAAGACGTCTCATATCGCGCGCTTTCTGCAACGCGGGTCGCACCCGTAGGTGGAGGAGGTTTCCGCGTCGTCCGGTTAAAATATGACGCATTGATATTTAGTTACCCTCTCCGTGCCCGCTGGCTTGCCCGAACCCCGAGGGACGTGGAAACCGCAAAAAAGGTTGACGTTTAAATATGATTGCAGGGCCCCTTTAAGTAATATTTACTGATCATAGAGTCAAGACATATAAGAATATCCGCATGCTGTTCTTTTTTTTTTTTAAATATTAAAGCAAAAATAAAAATTACAATTGAAATGAAAAGGCTTTTCGCTCCCACTGCTGGATCGCTAGGTAAGCTTCTGTCGCGTAAAGGGGGCCGACCACATACCGCGATTGACTGTGCCGCCTTCTTGCTCCTGCGCCGAATCGCAGAGAAACGGGAGCGTTGCGATCTTTTTCTAATAGGGAAATCGGACAATATAATATGTGGGTTATCTAGAATGATTAGAGACCGTAGATTGAGTTGTGACCATGAATAGATGGTCTCAAAAACCCCATTAGCGTCCTCGTAAATCCCGTTTTGTGCAGCCCAGCGTGGAGATCGGCGAGTACAGGTACATCCTGGAGAACGTGGTAGAAGGAGTGCAGTTCTGGCGCTGCGAGTTCGTCCGCTGCCCGGGCCGCTGCCGGACAAAAGATGGCGTCATCGTGGCGGGTCCCTCGCTGCACGTCCACGACGCCCACCTCACCGCCGGCGACGGCGCGGCTGCAGACTGCGCCCAGTGAGAAGCGCTTCCGTCTTCCTTCGTGTCTGTTCGCCGCGGTAACACAAACAATATGTGTTTACTCCTCGTGTCCCGCAACATTGGCGACACAAAAACATCCTGCAGATACGCTCGATGGTTCCACATGTACGAAACAGAGATGTTTTGAAGGAAACAGAGATGTTTTGAAGGTGCTTGATGCGTGCTCGAAGATCATTCTGCCATCGTGTCCGCATGCAGCCTCTGCCTTTTTTGCGATTTACGAGCAGTGGACTGCGGTTAAAAGGTTTTGTCACTCGGCGACCCTGGAGCCTTTCTCTCACTCGATCGCACGGTCCATTCACCCGCATATTTCGAAGGCATATTCTTTACACTGCTCATCCATCCTAGAAAAGATACGCTGGTCGCTGCACACATGATGGGAGAATTAATGTCCGAAGGCACGTTTGCTTCATGCACATGAATGCTCCGAACACGTCTGCAGAGAGTAAAGTGTATGCCCAACATACAAGGAAGAAACTAGGACAGTGTCGGCAAAGTGTCTTTTGAATGATGCAGTGTGGCGGCGGCTTAATATAAAACGTGTCCCCTAAAAATGTGCGACGCTTTTGACTTCGATGAGACGAGGGTCTTAACGCGGTCTGGGTGTCGTGTCCGGTTTCAAATCAGCTACGGTCAGCAGCTGGGCGATCCGTTGGCAGGTCACGTAATAAGGCGTCGAAAAACACGCAAAAACAAGAAAGTGAGCGATACAGGGCGCACTCCCAACTAACATTTATTGGAATACACGCTCTAAGAAAAAAAGGGCGCAAGAAGGCGGCGCAGCCAATGGTTCAGGGGGCTGCCCAACTTCCCCCTTTATAAACATACACACAATTACTGGTGATAATAAGCCGCAAAGTTTTCTGCAATGAACATATCTGCTTCAGCGTCTGGAAATAGGAAGGCTCGATATTTAGTCACGATGGTTCGACTGGTTTTCCCACCTTAATGTCTTCCGAGGTTAAAAATAGGAAGATCTACGATTAATTTATTTATCGTGTTGCCACAGGTGGAGAAATGAAACCGGACCCATCCTCGTCATTTCAAACGCTGTTGTCGAGTGCTTTTGCTGCAAGGTTTTGCTCCAAACTAGAGCGAGGCCACGGTCAAACTGCTAAAACGTCATACAAAAGACAGCCTAATGACAATCTTCAGCGCGTTTCTTCCTTGTATGACCGACCTGTCACATTGGCCACACTAAAAATGTTTGCAGACATGTACGGAGCGTGCTTGTGTACACTCTCAGAAATAGGGGGTGTAGTACTTACACCCCTTGTTTCGTGTATAACACCCTAAAAAATACAATTCGACGTTCAGTCCACCGTCGTCGAACCGACGACACCGAATTTCACGATCGGCTTGATAGTCCAGTGATACAACTTATTAAAATAGATAATGTGCGTAATCAAGACTACAGGAAAGCACTCAAGGTTTTGTTGGCCCTGCTGCGATACCTCAGCGTTTTTGTAGTCTGATGCGTACATGAGTTATTTAGTAAGGTATATCACGTTGTTATCAAACCGCTCGTAAATGTGGGTATCGTCAGTTCAACGCCAGTGGACTGAACGTCGAAATGTAGTTTGCGGGTTTTGGGACAAAGGGTGTAGGTAGTACACACCCTGTGTCTTAGAGTGTACGAAGCCAAGATGCTTGGAACATGCTCCGGGCGTGTCCGAACATAATTTTTTCACCCTCTCTGCAGCTTTTGTATGAGCAGTCTGACTGCGGTGGCTTCAGGAACAAACTAAGGAGTTTAGTCGATAAAAATACTTTTTTTTTTCGCAACGAGAGCAAGCGGGCTTCTCGTATACTTTTCATTTTTTAGTGGACACTCATTAGCTTCCCGGATACTGATTTTGGTCGAGAAATAGTCGAAATACTGGCCGCAAGACGTAACGCAATATTTGCAATCCCGCCTCTCGTGTAAGCTGTCCCTATTTTTCTTCGTTCCCCCCATAGACTTGCACGGATCGCTTGGTGCTAAGCAATGGCCGCTGCCGGCGCTACCGGCGGGCTCCCTACCGCGTTCCTGTCCAGCTTGCTTTCACTCTTATTCGTGCTGGCATATCTACGCCGTATCACTATAGGGTGCATGCCTGGGATACGTCTTCGACTGATGCGTTTAGCGTCCTATCCCGCCCATTCATCGAAAGTCCCGAAGTGGCAGCAAATGTCGTCAAAGAAGCCTTTTAGGACGCGGTAAACCATTGGTTCAATGGCACCTCTAAGACAAGACCCGCGTACGGCGTCATCCTTTAGTGGATCCCCGACCTGCGGCACACTCTGAAGCTCGACCATATAGTCTCCGCAAGGCGGCAGGCGGGTCCGTCTTAACGCCGCCGCAGCTGCTTGGATCCATTAGAGATGACGTTTGTGGGGAAAGGCTTTGTCTTCCATGTGGTAAACGCACCAGTCGGAGGCTTGTTCCAAGCACCGCATCACGGTCCTTCGATAAACCTCGCTAACGTTTCTTTTAATATTTCGCTCCAGGGTGAAGAGCATCGAAGAGGCGGCCCGTCTGGACCGGGAAACCGACCACTTCATTCACGAGATGGCTGCTAGGATCCAACAAAATCCTTCCCACGCCTTCTTTCCGAGCGGCACCGAGATTTCCTCCACCTCGTCTGGCAACGGTGCCGACACCACGAATCGGATCGCCATCAAGTCTGAACCCGCATCGCCGATCGTCCAAGTCGAGATCAACGAAGAAGCGATGGTGCATACGGATGATGCTAACGTCATGCAGAGTCGTGTGATTACGCCCGATAACTCCGTGACAGCCGATTTCGAGGAGCAGCCTCGCAACGTTGAGAACGAAGCAGACGACATGGAGTCTTCCGACCAGGAAGCAGATGACAACGAGCCCGGTAGTCGTCTGCTGTGCATCGCTTCGTACAAGAGTCTTGCCAATCGTTCGGACGTTCCGAGCGGCTCGGGAGCAGCGCTGGGTTCGAGCTCGAGTCGTCTAAACGACGTACTGAGCTTGGTGGCGGGAAGTCAGGACCCGCGCGAGAAAGAGCTGAGGGTCGACGTACTTCTGCAGATGCGTCGTCTGCTGGAGGCCGAGACCGACTTGCTGGTGCAGAAACAGAGGAGCGAAGCGTTGCGAACGGAGATTTTACGCAGGAAACTTTCAGCTTCTGGCAAAGTCGGCGACGAGCCCGGCAGACATTCAACGTCGGGTGGTCCTAGTAGTCGCTAGTATAGTTCTACTGTGCTAGATACGTACAATTGTTCACGTTCACCCTGCTTTAAGCACGGAGTTCTTGTTTTGTTTATGCACAATGGTGGTTTGAATGTCTTTCTTGATTTAGGCTTTCCTGTTTGTTATTTTGCATTTTTGGGTCTCAGATAAGGGCCTCCATTACGTTCTAAATAATAAAGATAAAAATCCAAATACTCAAGCGCCCATAGGGGCGCCCCTAGTGGTTGCCCTCACCTGGTTTACCCGTACACGCCGCTTCGCGGCGGCCGAATTCGCTAAAACGTGGCTCATCGCCATTTTCTCTAAACTGGGTTCTCCATGAAGGCATTCGATAAACCGGGGTCGGTAAAACGGCGTTCGCTAAAACTAGCTTTTCTAAACCGCATGCCTCCGACCCGAGGCTTGAGCAAAGTGATATTTGAACGACAGCTATCTTGCCCCGTCGTATTTTGTTTGAGAAAGCTTTCGTTCTCAACGCCCTCACCAGGGAAATAAAACGTCAATTTTTCTGAAGCGTATGCTGTTTTGTAGTCAGCTGGTTTCGGAAACTTACGCCGTCTGTAGATATCTCTGACAGCCGAGCTGCTTAATTGGAAGTCATCGCAAATATAAGTTGCACGTTGCAGCAACCAACGCTTATAGGTAAACGATGGCAACGACTGCACTCTCGCATTCCCAACCATCACGTCGAACAAAAATGCGCTAGTTTCGGTTTGAGGTCGGTACTTTTCTACAACATCTACGGCGACAGCATCAGTCTGCGCTCGATGCATTCGGCAAGTTCGTTCGGGGCCGGTTCTCCGTGCAGCACTCCGCGGGTGCAACGCATTAGAACACTCACAGTACAAGTCTGGATCGCGGATCGGGAGCCCGTCACTGGCATCACCGGCGGCCATTGCTTGACAACAGGCAATACACACAACTATAAGAGAGAAACACGCAAAAGTAGGAAGCTTGTACGCGGTGCTCGAGGGCGAGCATTTTATGACGTGCTGCGATCATTCTATCGCATGCTTGGAGATCAAATAGACATTCGTCAAGCGTTCGAACATCGATAAAAAACAAAAAAAAATCGGCCGCAGCACCACGGACTTTACCGACGTCGCTTGCTTCGGTTGCTAAATAAATGACACGTTCAGCGACTGAACGGCACGCTCCGGGTTTCAGTTTGTCACGGAAGCCCTCACAGCAGTTCATAGAAAAAGCTTTCACCAGAAGTACTATGTAAAAGCGGTTAAAACGATGCGAATGTCCCCAGTAAAGGCCTTCTAACTTATCGTTTGCTGAGCTCTGATGACTCCGAGATCACGAATGACCCCAATAACTCTCGGTAACCCTTGTTAACGCCCAACAAAGTCACCCTTGACTCTCAACCACACAACATTTCTTTAAAAAAATATTGGTATTTTAACACGTTTAATATTCTTGCCCACAATATTAACTGTTATTTGCGGAAAACACGATAGAAGTTTCGTGGTCGAGAACAACCTAATAACGTAATAAAATTGAGTTTTCCCGTTTCTCCTGTAGCATGCATTAGCTCGTGTCAAGAGATGACTGCCGGTGGTGCCGCTCGACCCCAGCAATACAGGCGCCATCCAGCCTATTGAGAGATTAGTGGGGCCAGTGGTATTAGACATAAATCGTTTATTTACATCGGTACGCCCATACCTGCCGAATGTCGGGACGAGGCGCAAAACCGTACATCCGGCCAATATTGGAGCCGGTTTTCGGCCGAAATTGCCTCGACACTGGCCAAGTAACGACGCGCTGTTTCGGCGACTCGTTTGTGTAATTATTTGTTCAGTCATTTTATTAGGTCCCGGGTCACTGTACACCCCAAAACAAGAAGTTTACTGTGGTAATTACACCTCTACGAGAAGGAGTATTGTAGTTCTACATCTTTATAAAAAAGGTGTAGTGCATTATCACACGTTTTAAAAAACGTGTTTAAAAAATCACATTTTTAAGGGTGTGAGGTTTAGATTTTTTTTTTTTATAAGGTCTATCGCTACACCTATCAGGGTGTTAGTTATGGGACACCTCAATTACATGTATAAAGGTGTGAAAATGTTTAATGTTTATATACCTCTAACCGAAGAAAATCTTCATGTGATTACATCGCGTGCCGATGAAACGATCTGTCTGTGACACGTCGTTCGATGAGCTGATTTGACCGCCAATGAGCACCGATCGCCAGTAGAATTTCGGGGAAAGAATTCTGCCGGTTGCCGGGAGACTCGACCCTACCCATGAATTAGCCCGGTTCTTGTTTGTTTTCCAACATTTTGAATTGTATACCAGCTTAGTAGTATTTCGTCGGATATCACAGAACCAAACGATGGCAGTGCGAGAACTCTGACAGCCCGGCTCACAGTCACATGGGAAACTGACAGGTTCTCGTCAGTCGCCACCATGCCTTGAAAGCT
Organism: Ixodes scapularis; assembly: GCF_016920785.2. Classification (NCBI taxonomy): domain Eukaryota; kingdom Metazoa; phylum Arthropoda; class Arachnida; order Ixodida; family Ixodidae; genus Ixodes; species Ixodes scapularis. The sequence continues at coordinate 133,607 of NW_024609890.1, read as the reverse complement.
ACCGGTTCCGAAGAACCGGAGCGCGGAGCACTTATTGTTCCAGGGTCATGGTAGACGCGATTGTCCGCCGCCTCGAAGTCCGGGCGCCGAACGAAGCTTGTCGCAGAGTAAACGCACAACGGCTTTCGATAGCCGGTACTGTCGCCGAAAGTCGTTGTCGGGGAGTTGAAAGGCGTCCCGGTGGTCTCGGTAGCGACGCCGACGGTGGCGGAAGATAAGCTGGGCCGCAGCGTACGGCGCCGCCATGTTGACAAAGTTTAACTTCGCCTCGATCCGAAGCGAAGATTTCCAGCTCAAACCACGGCTCTCGCAAAGTTCGGAAGCGTCACTTTGACGTCAGCGACAACTTTAACAAACGAGGTTTCTAATCACTTTTTTTTTTTTTTTTGCACAAACTTTGGAGGGATTTGGAGCGTCAACAGGTCGCCTAGGGACAATCTGCGTGCATTAATTTTAGCTTGGCGTAGGGATGTAGGGACAAACGGGCGCTACGTTATCAGCGAAGCCTTTCAATCAGCGGGCTCCTCGCGCCCCTCGCGCGCTGCACGCGCGCCCCGATGAACTTTGCTACATTCTTCCGCTCTCAAAGAAATGAGCGTTCGCATGATTGACACCTCGCTCGGCGCGACGTCAGAGTCGCGAGAGTTCAATTAGCGCGTTCCGCAAACTTCGAGGACAAAGTCGAATACATTACTAGGGGGAATACATTCCACTCCTCTCAAATACAATAGCCTGGGCGCGGACAGGTTTTCCGGGCTTGGCGAGAGCCATCTATCGTCGGGGAGGTCTCGGATATCGGGCGGTAAATGATGATGATGGGGATGTTTGTTCTACATACCAAATTCATTGTTGTGGAAATGCTCAAGACACGTGCCTGGCGCCAGTTCTAGGAAGAACATGGCGTCTAAAATCTAGCTCAGTGCGGCGCTACAGCGCCGCACTGAGCGAGGGAAGGAAAGGCTGGGAAGAAGGAAGCAGGCGGAATGCTGGAGCGATGGGGATGTTTCCTTCTCTCCTCTCCAGCAATCAATCTGCATCCTCTTCCCCAGCCTTCCTTTCAATCGCCCTGTACTCTTAGCCACTGACTATAGGGTCGGAGACCTTATATCACACTAAAGACATATTTTTATATAGTGTAGCTGCGCCAAATAGTTTGCTGCGCTGTGCCGCCATGATCTTCCCAAGGATTGCACGATGCACGATACACGTGCCTCGTGGATCGACGCATCTTGCCCTACTTTTGAAACATGGAGGGGCTTTCGGTGGAATCGGAGACGACAACACCGCGGCCGCCGCGAATATCCACGTGCACATGCGCGTGAACTGACGCGGACCTCCCCTCCGTCAGGGCTGGATTCGGCGCTGTAGGCGCCGAATCCAGCCCTGACGCCAGGTCTAATGCAAATGAGCAGAGTGGAATGTATTCCCCCTAGTAAAGTATTTGATCAAAGTTGTGCTCGACGAGTTTAGCGACCCAGATGAACCGTTCCGACCGAGAGACGGACGTCTTCGGGGAAAAGAAAAAAATGTTTCATAAACAGCAGCAGCGAATCATAGCCGACCTCAAACCTTTCTTCTCCGACACGCATCAGATGAAAGACCCAAAGAGTAGATCGCAAATTCACGAATCATTTTGGGCTTAGCGCTTTCGAAAGTCGTACTCGTCACTTCGGTTTGTGTCAAAGGAACACGAAGATGACGTGCAGAAAGGGCCTAAGCAAAACCATAACGCAGTCATTTTCTTTTTCTTTCTTTCTTTTCTTTTTTTTTTTTTTGGGGGGGGGGGGGGGGGTGACGCGGTCGTCTTTGCAGCACCAGCAATACACCAACAAAAGTGTGGACGTTTCCCCGCCTATACAGGTGGCACCTTCAGTACACACTGATACAAATGAGGCGAGGAGCCAGCCAGTCACTGTTTATCGGCTATTTATTGCGCAATGCTACTGCAACGCTTTAATTCGCACATGGCGTGACGCTCCGTCTGTTCGACGACGTTACCAGTCTGGGTACCTTCATACGAGATTAGTGACAAAACAAGGTGGGGGTGGGGGAAATGCCACAACAAAACATGCAGCACAGTGCCCGCCGTGCTTAGAGGAATGCTGGCAACGGTACCTATTCATAGCTTGCACGGACGACAGTTGATCAGGCATAATGGCAGAAAGGCCGCGGGAGAAAGTGGGCGAAGTGGAAGCTCCTCTCCCCTCTTCCCACTTTAGTAGTGTGAACGCTGGAGAGGAGGCGAGCTCCTCTCCACCATTCGCTCTGCTGAAGTGGAAAGAGGGGGGAGGAGCTTCCACTTCGTTCGTGACCTGTCACCGACTATAGCCAGCCGGCAACGGCCAGGCGGCGCCAGCAGGGTGAGAGCGCACGGTTATACCCTGCCTCGTAGTAACTTGGCAAACGGCGAACGATAAGCCCCACATTGCGTGCCGAAGGCTTCAAAATGCGCGACGCAACGCACACACATTGGAGAATGACGCAGCGAAAAGCCTGATACTTCTCCGGAGTTGAGGCGCGCTCCGGTGATGCGCAGTCACGTTCCGATTGGCCCGCCAGGGCCGTAGCTTCCGCTCTACTGGCACGTTACGCGACCACGGCTTCCTGGGATACCCAGTATTTCTTGCTTCAGACACTAGGCTAAGCGGCGCCACCAGAGTAATAGCTCACGTTTGAACAATGCAGCCGCCACTCCCAGGGGTACCCAATATTTCTTGCTTCAGTCGCTAGATGGCGCCAAACCAAACAGCATTGCAGGTTGCCTATAGCGGAGCACTCTACCAACTGATCTAATCAGGAGCTGGCAGTGAGCAGAGAAACGAGTGTTAATTAAACTGCCACCAGTCTCGATCATAACCACCGCAAGGTGGTTATGATCGAGGTTTTTATGATCAGTCATAAGTCATAAGGTGGTTATGATGAGTCAGTCGCTAATGATTTTATATAACGAGTTTTAGGGGAGGTTCCCACAGGCTGAAGTCAATTTATTCTTAAGTAAATCTTCTCCCCTTTGAGGACTTCCCCTAAAATTACTAGATCAATCTATCTGAATAAGGCTTCACATGGAACCTCTCGTTCTTGAAAACATCATGAAGCCGAGGAAAGAGGCTCGTTTGAATCGCTTAGGTCACTGATATGACACCTCAGCCATATTATTAGAAAGGAAAGGAAGGCTTCTTCCGACTGCAGAACTTTTCCGAGTAAGAGTGAAACTCGCGAAACTTTGAAGTTTTTAATGAGGCGCGGCCTGCTCCTCGTCCGAACACGCACGGTGGAAGCGGAGCTCCCCCCCCCCCCCCCCCCCTTCCCCTTCTAGAATCGCTAGAAAGAGAGAGATGCAGGAGGAAAAGAATGAAGGATCCTCGGGCGAAAGGGCGAGGAAGCTTATCAGCTCAGCTGAGTGATGGTACGTCATATCCCGAAGGAGAACGTTTCTACTTATAAAACTATTTAGCGAATTTTGATTTTACGACAGATTTGTGGCATCGTCCACGATTGGCTAAATTTCTCACCACCTTTCTTGCCATGCCCCGACGATAAGCAGGTAGAACGGGGAATGATATCTTCTCGTTTCAACGAACAGAAGGAACTCACCAGTGGCGCATCCAGAAAAGTTTTTATGGGGTGTCCATGACTGGAGTACAGGTTGGTGGGGGGGGGGGGGGGGGGGGTTGAATCTTAGGTTTTTTTTATAGATTTTATGAAGTGACCGTGCTCCTCGTGCGTAGTTCGGTGTTGCCTTTGCTGAATGCATCAACAATATTGTCGAAGCGTTATACACGTCATGTAGATTGCAATATGTTATACAACAAACATATATATATATAAACTAAAGCAAATAATTGAAGAAAAAAATCTCAGGATCGGTCTCGGGCCGGCCGGTCTCGAGACCAATGTGTACACCCGGCCCGATCGGACCCGGGCTTTTGGGTTGGCCGGGCCCGTGCAGTGAAATAGTGCAGATTTGTCCAAATAAGCCGGAAATAGAAGACTCCGTAAAAAATAAATCATAATCAAATGAATCCTACAGACATAGACAGTTTGCATACCAGGCAACGTATATAGTTGGGTAGGGACAAACGGGGAGATTCTGGGGACGTGGGGAGTTTTCGGCTCGGAAAATTCCCCAGCCGAACGAAGCGGCGCCTCGTCCTGTTTACTCTCGTCTTTGTCCTGTCGTTTTTTTGGCGCTGTAAATACTGATCATGAACCAACTAGCCCAAATTTCTACTTTGCGGCGAAGCCAAGCGCGAAGCCCTTGACGATGATGATGATGACATAGACGTGGCTTTGTTTCTTCGCGTTATTAATAAAACTCAAATAAAAAGATGAAGCGTTGTGAAATATAATATTACATTTTAAGAGATAGTGTTCACGCTCTAAATAAAAAGCACGTGTTGGCTATTTGGCGACTTTATATATTAAATAAAAGCAATAAAGTCTACGCTTGCGGCCGTATCACTGCGGAGTACAGGTTGCACGTGTCGAATGGGTTCTTCTATTTCAACATATTTGAAGTTATCGCTCAGGCCTCTCCTCACCATTACGAAATAATCTTTCGCCTTTTACTAAAGATTACCGTGGGGAGGGACACTCCAATTGAGCCTATAGGCCAATTTTTGGAAGGCCACTACCGTTTGGTAGAGGCCTCGGAACGAAATTCAAAAATCAGAATTCTTTATGGTCTACACATTAAGAGAAGCTCGTGTGCAACTTTCCCGCACAACAGTCTGAGAGCCAATCACCGCAACTTACGGAAAGGAGCTCAGCGAATGGCAGTGCCGGACATATGTTTAGACCTAAAAACGCAATTCCTCGGGTGCAGCGCTCGGTGGGGTGTCGCGGCGGACCACGAGAGAGGTGCGCCGACGGTTTACGCCGACGGTGACGGCGACGCCTCTCAAGCCGGAAACGGGCCCCTAAGAGCTGCGCTCTAAAAAATATGAGAAAGAATTAGAAAAATTCTGGCGCGTAAATTATCATTTTTGATTGATGCAAGCATTACGTGGGCGCGCCCCACGGGCGCGCTCAGGCCACTTGAACGAGAAAAACAGGCCTATGGGCAACCTGCGTCCGCTAGGAGCCGCTACGGATTTCCCAGTGAACAGCGGCGCGCGCGGCCACTTCTAAGTTGGGAAAGCAATAGAGCTCCGCCGCCGCTCCCGCTGCTTCCGCCAACGCGATAGCCCGGGCAGGCATGTCGACCTTGCAACACCCACCGGTGTACCACTGCAGTCGATCTGCGACTGCCGGGGTCATCTCCCGATGAGTAGGCGCGACGACGCCGCGAGAGGCGCGTATCGGCCACTGAGTTAGATCTGCAGGGTGCGCATCCGCCACAGCTGGAATTCCGATAACTTTTCGGAAAAAAGAGTCACTCGACAGGCCGTTCGCAACGGAGTGGAAACCAGAATTGAGCGACCGTGGTTGGGGACAGGTCCGGCGTATAGTAGCGGCTCAGCCTCGAGCGCAAGCTTTCTGCCTTTGAGAACTTCATTGCATGCGGAGACTAAACACGACAAAGGCCTCAAGCGCATAGTTGTGGCAGAGGCTGTACTGCATTGTATACCTATCGCGAACTGTATATAGCAACGCCAGCGGGACTTTAATGTCATCTAACGCGGGCCTGCACTCCAAAAAAGGGGTGTCATGGGGTACACCCATAGGGGTGTAAGTGCTTGTCACATATACCACTTGCACACCCCAAATATGGGAGTACGTGTACACCCGTTGGTGTGGTGCACATGTACACCTTTTCTGCAGAAATCTCACACGAAGGGAACACATGTGCACTCCATTCCATGGTGTACGGCTACACCTCTTTCTACACCCAATGAGATGAAAGGGAACACAGATGCACCCCCTTCGAAGGGGTACCATTGCACCGCTTCATAAACCCGCCTGACTCAAAGGGAACACAGATGCACCCCGCACAAAAGTGTAACATTACTCCCCTTTCTACACCTACTGCTCTCAAAGGGAACACAGGAGCACCCCGTTGAATAGTATACCGTTACACTTCCCTTTACACCCACTGAATTCGAAGAGAACACAGATGCACCCAATTCAAAGGTGCACGGTCACACCACTTTATGCACCCGCTCCATAACTAACTTTATAAACCTATCTATGACATCAAGGGAACCTTTAAAAAGATATGCGCCCCGGTGATTGCAAAAAGGCAGGTAAACGGACACACGGGATTGTTTTCAAATGTCATAGAAGTTTATTGGACAGCTTATTCCGTAAAAAAGTACAAACTTGCAAGCAATCCGTGATATGTGAAGAGGTACGAAGAAGCTGTTACACAACTGAGAAGATTACTAAGCAAACAAGAAACGGAAGTAGGTCTTAGGTAGTGCCTATTCTCCAAGCAACCGACAGAATGATTTCCACGAGATTCCATCGGCAGTCGCCATTCATACATCGAACGACGTTTCATCGACAGCTGTACCCCCGAAGTGACGTGTACGGGGGGGACAGGTTGGTTAATATTTTCGTAATGAGCCGCCGCAGACTGTCGCCACGAAGCGGCGTGAACGGGTGGGCTGAGTTGGTGAGCACGCGCCTCAGAGATACACGCCCGACAAAATGTCCCTACGGCGTGCATTTCGCGTAACGAGTGACGATGAAACGTTAGTGTCGATAAAACGTGTCTACAGAACGTGTATCAACGAAAACGTGTGTTCGCAGAACGCCAGGAGAATAATAAAGTCAGTATTCTACCTGCAGTTGCCACATGATTGTATTCAGCTAATGGCAGGCGACTGCCGATTGATTTTCGGGGAAATTATTCCCCCGGCTGCTAGAAAATAGGCACTGCCTAATTCTAGAAGTAATCCGGAACGGAACGGTCAATTGTTGCGAAGGAGTAGGTTGCAAAGCACTTACGATGAAAATGCCGGACTCGAAATATGCAATCCTTAATATATCTCGACACGGGCCCTGCAGCACAACACACACACAAAAACGAAAGGAAAGGGGTCTGTGAAGATTCAACACGATGTGGCAGAAGCAGTAATTTACCGAACCGAATACTAAACGCATCACATGAATTCCCTGGACTTTTTTGAAGAAATCGCTTGTTGCCGATATACGCGTAGGACTTTTCAAACACTGGAAATATTGGTACACTCGAATACGTTGTCGCGGACGAAATCTACGGCAGCCCCGCTGGTCGCAGCACAGCACACAAGAAACTAGGCCGAGAAGCGGACATTCCGAGGTCGGGAAAAGCTACTACGTCATCCGTGAAACCTTTCTATCACATGATTACGCTCCTGCCGTCACCCGCGCCCAGACAGCGCAGTCATGGGATGAAAAAGCCTCCGGTTCATTGGTCCGGCAACTGCGCACCTTCTTCCATGCTTTCAGCTTAGGGAGAGAAAGAAAAAGTAAATAGCAGCTCCTTCAAGGCCAAAAGGGGGGCGTCCTCGCAAAGGCTTATCTTCAGGGGCAACCCAACAATGAACACAACGAGAGGATTAGTCATGGATGAAGGATTAGTCAGTTGTATCCTCTTCAAAGTTCGACCCAAAGTTAATAGTGCAGTGGATGCTATCCGTGGCCTTGGCCTTCAGGCAGGTGCCGTGCTCTGCCTTATTTCTAGCTCAGAGAGTGTAGTCACGTGATCCTACCCGGAGACCCGATTGGCCTAAACAAGCATAGCGTCCACTCTACTGTCACTACCGAGAGTTCAGGGTAGCTCCAGACTACCTAAGAAACTGGCCAACCCAAAAAGTGACCCCGAAGAGGTAATCCAAGCACAAGCTGATCGGGGCGCGTAGCTAGCGTGGGGGTGCACTGATACACCTAGAGGTTTTTAAGGGAGAGGAGGATGCTCATTGTCGGTGTACAAGTACATTGGCTGGGTAACGCAGGGTGCATCTTTCAGGAAAAGGGCGCATGTGCGCCCGATGCACTCGAGAGCGAACACAAGCGTCGCTGCGGTCGCCGCGCCCTGATTGGGTGAAGTGTACCGTGACGTCAGGGGGAGAACTCCGCTCCGCGATCTCGCATCGGCTCGCTTCCCAGCACCGGTTTCCTGGTTTGGCGTTGTGTGCCGCAAGCTCTTCGAGGAGCTGGACTTCGTTTACCCGGTGAACAAGACGTTGAGTTAGGCCGATATTGACGTGGTCCCATACATTTTACAAGCCTGTTTGTCCCTTTTATCTTTAAAATTGGGTTACGAATCCCGAAAGCTATCGGCGGAGGCAATTCCACCGATGAACCTCCCCGTCCGTCCACACGACACAAGGCAATCTTGCGAGGGGTCGGTGAAGCGGTGGCGCAAGTGTTTCAGACGCTGAAATTCTGTTCCTTGCATGTTCATGATTTAGGACGATAATACATCCCGCTTTCAGGGCATTTGAAGTGGCATTTATATCATGGGCCTTTGGGTGGTCGGCAAAATAGCTCGCGAACCCGACTCTGCGCTGCCATTCTGCATGCGCTGGTTCGCAGTTTTAAAGGCCCTGCGTCTGATGATCTTTGACTTGCTCGTGGAACAGGGTCGTTTTACATAAATGTAGCTTCCTTGTGAATTAATTACTGTAAACGAATAAATTTTCGCAAATTTCGCGAATCACCTACAATTCGCGAAAAATACGTCCCGCGAACACTTCGGGCAATATGTGAACGCTACGGAAGCTACGCTCGATTCGCCAAAAATTAGAACCCACGAATAATTTTAAATTTTAAGCTTTGGCCCGATTCGCGAATATTTGAGCCCGCGAAAATTAAGTCGTTTATGGTATATAGTTTATACACGTATGCAGGCATATTTCTTAGGAGATGCACATTTACTGGAAATTAGTTTGTATGGTAGCAGCAAAAACGGCCGAATTGCCCAGTTGCCTGTATGATATGTATTGAACTGCCCCAAATATGCGCAGCAATAGTGCCGTAATTTGGAATGTCTATACTTTTTCCTGACACTCTTTATTTCAGCCTTGGGTATTCGGAAAATACACCGTTTAGTCTGAATTGCCATTACCCAATTAAAAGAGACACTGCTGCAGGTCCCCAAAAGCTTCCTCAGCCTCCAAACTGCCCTACAGCTGGACTCGCTGACAACAGAGGAAAACAGGAGTCAAAGCAAGCATTCGAACGTCTGCCTAGAGGTATAGATGCAGCACTAGTAGCAGAAAATCTGGAAACTGTGAATGGCAACACTCTGCATGAGAAAAGCTTCGAGTATTTTAGCTTCAGGACAATTCGATTTAAGTAAAATGTCAATTTTAGGGCTTAAGGGACTAATACCGAGCTAGACATCTTAGCTTACGCTTGTTATACATTACTTGAGGATTGATATAAACAAGACCACAAATACCACCCATGTAGTCCATTGAAATACTATGCGAATCCAGCAAAGATCAAATGCGAGCAATGTATATAATAAATGTTCACTATTTTTTTTCTTTGCCCCTGCACTTGGGCTGTCTTACTTGTGATTTTCTCCCCATGGCCCAGATTGTATTTAGCATGGTGCTCGAGCAACATGCAGCTTTTCTGCTTCGGCGATCTTGTTTAAAAACAGAGATACGAAAAAAAAAATAGTATACATGACCTGCCAATTCATTCAGACCATCAGCAGCATTTATTGTGCGAGATGTAAATCTATAGTGATGCTCCTGCAATTGTGGTCATATTTCTTTATTTTCATATACCAGCTGTGATTCCTGCGTTGCCTGCCCTGTCAACCATGCTTAAAATGTTGCTTGAAGTTTCGCCTGTAGCTACAGGCCATACCTCAATAAAGTGACATATAAAAATTTACACTTCCTACGGAAAACACGCAAGAAAAAAAAATTAAATAGAAAGGAGCGCCCCGACAGCTAGCGTCGTCACAGCCTCCACAGGGCGAGCGGGGCGAGTCGGGGAAAAATTCTCTCCTTGCCGTGACGTCACCCCGGTTCGCCGTAAGGGGGCGCCACGCGAACTTCTCGGGACTAATACACCGTTTTTTTCTTAGAGTGTGCGAGGGGCACCAATTGGGTACGAGAGATGTATCAAATACTTGTAGAATACATCCTACTCAGCTCATTTGCGTTGGACGGAGCGGCTACTGCGCCGATTTCTCCCCTTGCGGTGTGGACGTCTCGCCACACCGGAGACTGGAATACGCATGCGCGCCGTCCCAGCCGCTTTGCTCGGGCCGGAGTAAAAAGGACTTGATCGCCGATGTGCCGATGGGGGGAACTTTGTGCTATGAGGACGGCTGCAAGAAACGCGGATCGCCGGGAAAGGTTTTCTCGGGATCCACGCATGTGAGTGAACGGCATTTAGAATATCCTGTTTTAGATATCGATTGATTCCTCTCAACTAAATGGCGGGGGTATATCATTTCAGTTCCTAGGAAGGAGCAGTTCGCTGTAAGCATGCATGCAAATTTTGGCGCCGTTTAAAAAAAAAAAAAAAAAGCCGGATCCTTTGAGTAACAAACGTGTGTGCTCTGATTCTTTTAACGGAGAACAACTTCAGCAACTCCAATTGGAACAGGAGTATTCGTCGGTGCACTCATTTTTATTTACATATGTACATCTATGGACCCTGTCAGAGATCGAAGAGATGTAAAACGTGAGCTCACTTTCTCATGATGGCTTTGTACATTGCCGTTCTTCATATTGTCAATATTCCTACAATACTCCCCCTCGAAGACCAGGGCATTGTTGCCAGTGCACATGAAGTCAAAATGATGTCTTGGGCTTAAGTGTATTGTGGCGTCTTACTGCAGACTTGAGTTGTCTTGTCGAGAGGATGCTAATCCGTGCATTGTGGGCAGGCTTGAGACGATGGATTGATATAACGTACTTTCTTGTCCCCAAATCCACATGGAAAGTCTCGTAGCGTTGAAGAACTAGATAAGGCCCATCATACGGTGCTTCCAAATGTTTACGCACCGCATCACGTTCGGGTCACCACATAAAGTGTACGTCTCTATATTCCATTTTATTTACATATACGCATCTGCGGAGACTGTCAGATTAAAGATATCTAAAGCACAAGCCCTCTTTCTTGAGATGCCTTTGTACTTTGTCGTTCTCCGTAGTCTACGTTCCCACAATACTGATATTCATATCGTTGGGACTAATTTAGTTTCCAGTTTCTCCAAATATATATTTCTGCTGGGGAGAAGCTTTTCACAATGTAGAAATGTATAGATGCAGAGCTTTTGGAATGAAAACGTGCTTTTGCTTCACAAACTCAAAAACGACCATAATAACAGGTTCTCAAGGAAGATGCTTGTGCTGGTATTTCTGGTGTGCGCGTGCTCAAACAACGAATACCTCCCGATCTTACGATTTTCAAAAATAGTGTATTGTACACCGCAGGCTAAAGCAAAACAAAACATCAAGGAACCTGGCCAACGAACCTGCAAAACAGGGCGCCACCGAAATCAGGAATCCCAAGAATGTGGCCTGTGGAGAAATAATTTGCATAACTTTTTGGCTTTAATAAAAAAAATCACTTTAATAAAAAAAAGATGCATAAATTCTTTGTCTTCAAAAAATTGCATTACTTCATTGCCTTCAAAACGCTGCTTAACTCATGAGCATCTCCTGGTTACATGGCACCATAAAGGCACCTAGGTTACATTACATTAAGAGATTTGATGTCTCCATACATCTCGAAATTTCAGATCTTCTCAACTTTTGCTATTTTATTTTGACAGTTACGTATGAAGTCCTTTCAGAATATTATTATCTACCCCAAAAATATTTCTGTTCTAATATATATATATATATATATATATATATATATATATATATATATATATATATATATATATATGGAACTAGCAAAGACACATTGAGCAAACACTTGCATCGACCGAACGGCCTGATGATTACCGCGACTTTTATGGCAATAGGTGGCGCCTCTCACCACTCTCAATTCATTAGGAAAAAAACCCAAGGTGGCTGGTCATCCACACCATTCAAACTGCGGAAAACGTGTCTGCGCCGAGGCCATTGTATTATTGGGAAGTAGGATGCATTATTCGTAGTAAAGTGTTTGGATGTGTCTTCGGTTGAGACACGTCCTCGATCAGTGAGAACACGAGTCTCAGTCCAACACTTACGCAGCATTTATTGTTCAGTCTGTGCCCTAAGCCCGTTCCGCGGTACGTGACGTAGAAAAACCAGCAATAGGGCCTTCTTATCCAGACGGTTTTAGCTAATCCAACTCAGTATACACGTACGTTACCGAACACTCTTAGTTTCGGAGCTCTTTGAAGCTGTGACGTATGCCTACCAATAATGTGTATCAGATGCCAGAAGGAATGTGGAAGCGCAATGTTGTATAGTTTACAAGGTGGAAAGTTATATCAACAAAACGGTAATAATATAACACCTGAGAATGTGATACGAAAAATAACATTTCAAGCCCAAGGAAGAAACAACTGAAAAAAAAAACGTCACCACTGGTTTTTTTTTCATTTGACTAGAATTATTACTGGAACGCATGTACGTACACTCACAGGTTTTTTTTTTTTTTTTTTATAAAAGTGGACAGGTTATTTATGCTGGTAGAAATATTATTTGGAGCTGGGCGGATAGATACTTTTCTTTTAAGCAAATTCTATTTTTTTTAGCTTTAGTAGAGTAACTGCACGTAATGCACAAGCTTTATTATTATCGTGGGTGTACGGAGTAGGTGCCTGGTAGGTCCACTGCAAAAACAGATTGCAGGTTTTTTTTCTAAGCTTTACAGATTTGTTTAAAAAATGTCGTGAAAGCTACACTTATCCGGTTTCTGCGGGTGAGTTACACGGCCAAGAAGAACATAGTATAGGGTCCTAATCGTAGCGATCAGCCGGCTAATTAAGTAAAACTTGTCAATCAACTTTTAATTGGAGAACATAGGCATATAGTTTCAATTAGGAACTTGCTAAGCCTGAATGAAAGCCAATGAATCAACTCTTTTTAGAAGGATATATCGCCAGTGAAACATTTCAAGGCGTTCTGAAAACATGCTCCATTTGTACGCATTTCTAGATTTCAGTTTCTTATCGGAGCGCTTCTCTGCGCCCGCGGTCCCGCTTCCCAGTGGTTGAGATACGCGACACACGCGCCCCCTACCTCCCGCCATCTTACGTGGATGGGAGGGACGCATCTCTTCTCATGCTCCCCGGTGGTCGCGGGGCTTCGCGCCGCGACCACCAGGGAGTAGGACGGCGAGCGCAAAGCTGCGCTCCGAAAAGAAACGGAAACCTAGAAACGCGTTCAATTTGAGTGTTTATTCAGAAAGCCGTAAAATGCTTCCCCTGTCTTATATCTTCCTAAAAAAGCTGATTTAGGGGTTTTCGATGATGCTTAGCAAGTTTCTAATCGAAACCATATGAATATTCTCACTAATTAGCACGTTCGTTAAAAATTATAGTTAATTAGCCCACTGATCATTACAATTAGACCCCTATACTGTGTCCCCCTGCCGTAAAACACACCTGCACAAAGTGCGTAAGTGTAGCTTTCACGACTTTTTTTCTAGCTTACCTGTGAATCTTAAAGAAACATCATTGTAAGAAACTCTTCTTTTAACTTGAACTCCTCAAACAAAGTGCTTTAGTCTCAACAGTTTATTCATGACACTGAGTTTGCCAGGAAAGGATTAATTGGTGTGGCACAAAGAGTCTTTGTGGTACCAAACTACAGTTTTGTTGTTACATGCGCTTATATATCTTGAGCAGAAAGAAGAGGGCAGTCCATCCTTTTCCGGACGCTTCTTTTCCCAAAGCTCGCAGTCGCCTGCAATTGAAAGAGTTGCTGCAATTAAAAGTCTCCCCCACCCCCCCCCCCCCCCCAAAAAAAAAAAAAGAACGTACATTTGTAATTCAGTATAATTGTCCAATTTGCTTTATGATGGTAAAGACAATAGGAAAAAAAGGAAGAAAACAAAAAGGACAGCCAAGGCTGCCCACGAACTAAAATGAATGAGGAAAGAAAAAAAATGGGGACAGGGTTTACTTGTAAGTTAACTTCTTATACTTCGCTTTAACATAACTTTGCCAAGAGCGAATGCTACGGCCCTCTAGAATCAATCAAGGCAATGAATAGGAAGCATGCACGCGGTGGCCCTCACCAATAATTCAAGGACCAAAGCCAGGGTGAAAAAAAATACTCTTTTCAATTAGCTCTAAATTAGCGATTCTTTTTCAATATACTCATTTTCACCTCAAGAAGTACAGATAAAAAAGGTCCGGCTACTTGCGGAACCTCATTTCCCCCTTAATTCTGATAATTCAGATATAGGCAGGTGCATTTTAGATTAGATATTGAATGCCCCTTAAGAATATTCCAATGATTACAACTGAAAAAGGCTCAAATGCGCACTAAGCAAATGTTAGTGTTAATTTGCAACTTTTGATTGATCAAGGTTATTATTCGGATAGTTCTGCAAGTTCAACTCATTATCTATCCCTACTTTTGTGGCAAACGTATAACGTTAGAGCGTGTAAAATTCGTTTGAGAGATTTATGGCAATACACCACTGAAAGTAGACATTAAAAAAAAAAAATGTATGAGTGATTATATTTTCCGACAGAATAGGCGGTAACGAATCATAACGGATAGTAGAAGAATCCCAGCGAATGACGGGACTCAAAATACGATTTAACACATTGATGCGCCTGCCCATTGTCCCCTACGCTCCTCGTGCATCCTTCCTGCGGGCTGGAGATGCTCCATCCCGAGCACGCAGCTGATGCTTTTCTTAGCGCTTTGGTTAGGCGCGCGTCGAAGTGTTATCAAAGGCAAAATTTGCTTCTGAGAGAGCCTGCTTTTACTGCAGATCTTACGTGAAAAAGATGTTACATGAGGAGTTCTCACCTATGGGAAGTTGAATATTTGATGTGTCTGGAATTCTTGATTATCGGGGACAGCGATTGGCTCGTGTTTGCGCTTAGGCGAGAGCGATGTTTTTGAATGAGCAGAGCACGTTTCATGTCCTTTTTTTAAACTTTGTACTTTATACTGTGATGTGCTTCCGCATCAACCACACCTTAGGTACCAAAGTTTGAAAACGGCTGCTTACCTGTGCTCTCATGGTAAAAGAGAGCGCATGAGTAGCGGTCCGTCAACAAGAGATATATTAGTCCAGCTTTCTCTGGGGAAAAATAGTGGAGAGGTTTGGTAAATGAAGAGAACTTACAAAAATACGAAATAAATAAACGAAAAAAACACCTACTAGTTCCTGATCCCTGGTGTATGTTGGCTTCCATATAGTTGGGAGCCTCATATCCTGCCGATGTTTTTGGTATCATGTCATACGTCGAAGTTAACCTGTAACGGTTGTTAAGCGAAAGTCATAATCGAATAAGCGTTTTTCCTTCAGCACGTTACGATCACGGGATATAATTACAGAATTTGTTCGATTGCTCGAATTTACGAGAAGAAGTTAACGAATTTATGGGGAAAACAAAAACTCATAATTGAGAGGAAGGGATTTCCGAAGTTCACCCAGCAAACTTTTAAACCTATACAAGTCTACGTACACTCCGGTTTATTTTAAGACCATGGTCCCACAGTGATCGTCTTGAATAGATACAAAAAGGGTTTTTTAATTTATTAAAAAAGATATAAAATAATTTTTTAGATACATTTTCGCTGACATAACCCCTGTGGTTTTTGGGAGTGTATGGCAAGCTAATGATATTATAGGTTAAAAAGTTAATTAGATGATTTACGAATAGTTATTGCCACGTGCTTCAAATTGTATGCCCTTATATTACTGTCAGGAAGGAAATAATGTTACGCTATTTACTAAAGGTCACAACGGACGATGACTTCATTAAAATTTTCTTTCCAGTAATGTTATTTGAATAAAACATTTTCTGTTTTAAGCTACTCTTTCTGGAACCCCATTTAAAACACAATTTCTAGAAGAGCTTCCGCTCACTCATTTATTAAAATACTCAGCAGGCTGTGAAAATGACCAACCTTCAAACATTAATATTGTGCGAGACGAATGATAAGTACACGCCTGAATATGTACTCATTATTAACCAGTTATACACTTAATCTATTTATATATCAACTTGCCCAAGAATTCCCAGGGACAAAAAGAATGTGCTAGCGTGGATTTTTTTATTATGTACACTTAGATTTTATTAGGAAATTAGTAACTGTTTTGTACTTATTCAAGATGACCAGAGCAGTTGCCTACAATACAAGAGAGCAAATCAAAGAGCGTAAAAAGTTCATCGGCGCGGCGCTTGTCATGTGTGTAAGCTTGCTGTCACCAACTCAACAAATCACACACAGTCATTGCAGTGTAAAACTACTTTTTTTCTGTGCGTGATTGACTTAGCCAACGATGTCAAACCCCCATTGACGACGAGCTCTAATGACGAGGCACTTTTAACGCTGTTTGATTGGCTCCATAAAAACGTAGCGTCGGCTGGGGTCGGAGTTAAAGTGAACCGGAGTAAAGAACCGGAGCTTATTCTGCATTATTACCTCTCTTCCTACTGTAATAATAATAATGTTAGAAGGCGGAACCCTTGCCTTGGATAGTCCCAAACTGAATTGCATCGGTAGGGCGTCTCTTTCTGTTCTCCAAACTCAGAAATTTTAAGATCACTTTGCAGAAGTAAAAATAATACATACCTTAATACTTCCATAAAATTACGGAAATGAAGTTAATTGGCATCACAAATGACCACAGAGTAGACGTAATTTAACTTACATTACAATTACTTAAAAAGAAATTACTTTGAAACTTGTTTTTTTTTCTTCCCCTTTCTCCAGGCAGTAGTAGACCACTTGCTAAATCGCCTAAGCGCCCCTGTCCGCACTCGAGGAATCATAGAAACGACGTTCCTTCCGTGTTCCTTAGTGATCGGCGATTTCGGTCAATTCGACGCCTAAGATCTTTTGAGTGTAATTATGAGTCATCCTCAACAAACGTAGTGTAGAGTCCAAAGACCTGTGATATCAGTTCTAAATTTCCCGTCAATGTCAGCGTATCTGATACTGTGCATACAACCCTCCCTTCAACCTGAATGAGCTGCAGATATCTCATACAATGTTTTCATTCCCGTGATGGTTGTTTTAACAGGAAGTGCTCAAAAAGCCGAGGACTCACAACCAAAACCAGGATTTAGGTATGAGTCCATGTTTAAAGTCCAAGTTATTTTTAGCGTGTTTGAAGCTTTACAAGGATGATAATATTGAAAGAGAGTTCTGCAACTCAACCAGGTTGAATTGTGAATTGCATGCAAAATATCGAAAACGCTGAGATTGAGTAAACACTTTAAAAGTGTAGTGACAGGTCTTTGGTCTCTACACGTTGCTCACTCAGGATGACTCAGAATCACACTCAAAGGTGTGTGAGTGTCGAGTTGGCCGAAATTACCAATCACAAAAAAATTGAAATAACACCGTTCCCATGATTTGTCATGTGCGGGCTGGGGAGCTTGGGGGATTTCGCAAGTAGTCTATTTGTGCCCACTATAATTTTTCACGACTCAGTTTCCCCGTGGCACTGCTACAGCCACAGAAGCGCTGATTGTGAATGTCCGACATGTTTTCTCTTTAAAAAAAAAAAAAGACAAAAAAATGACGGAAGTGTTAAACAAAGAGCATATTCTTCATTACATATGACTGAAATAGTCGGCTCATCGGTATCGATGTTCATTCAACGGTGAGGGTAATCTGTTATTGGGTGATTTGATTCCGTCGTGATTTTGTTGAAGTGATTGTCCTTTTATGCTGGTCGGGTCAGGTCAGATCGTTTCCCCGTATGAAGGGGTACTAACAGGGGTAGAAATCTCTCCATTCACTGAGCGAAGGGAGGAATTTCTCCCCGGTATGCGCGTCACATGTAGCAAGGCCACGCTTTTGTGCGGAGTCGCGCTGACATGAACATTTCAGGAAGATGGGTGAACCTCCGCTCAGGCTGCAAAAACAGTCCCCAGCGGGCGGAGATTTCTTCGCAATTGGCTGTATTTTGATCGCGTGTCTGCCAACTGTGCAGATTTTTCTCTGTGGGATACCTGCGGTGGCATTGGGATCGCCCAACTTGTTGAAGCATGAGCTGTTGCCCATACCGTCCTAGGCACCCGAAGAGGTCTTGAATATTCATCAGTGCCGTACACAAACCGCTCCTTGTGCAAATGCTTCTGAATTCCACAATTTCAGCGTTGCATCCACGCATTCAAGACCTTTTTTTAGCAGAAAGCAGTTCGTTGTCTTCTGCATCTCACAGCGGTTATACCAAAAACGCGTATCGCCGGTTTATGTACGCCTGGTTTTTTCTACTCTCATCAGCTCGCACCGAGCCCTGTTGTCGAGAGTGCGACCGCTAAAGGCGTCTGATAACTCCGACATCCTTCTCAACTCCCCGTTGTTTGCCTGAACGCCAGAGTCGGGAACGGAGTCCCGCTGATCCCCCCGAGTACTGACGTCATGAACATTACTCCCCGAAAGCACCCCCCCTACGAAATGCAGCGACTGGTCTAGTGCCACTACCCGAATGCTCTTGAGATATAGACCTTCTTCGCTTACTTTCGTCCCTAGTTACATGGTAGGCATATCCGGTATGGGCGACGAAAAAATATTGAAACATTTCAAACTGCAAATAGAAAAAAAAATAAAAAAAATAAAGGGGATACAAAAATGTGTGACAATACTCCCTAATGTGTTGTACATGGGAGGCGACGGCCAAACAATGTTTCCGCCCATACTGCAAGTGACGATATTTCAAGAGGGCGGCGTCCTTTTGAAATAGGTCTACAGACGGCTTGCACGTGACGTTATAGCCCCCTGCTGGAGGTCAGTTGGTATTATTATTTCTTGTTCTTGGCGGTAAATAAAACAATGTTTGGCATGAACGCTGCATAATGTACACGCTCGGAAACAAGGCAGCCACAATTGCCGCCGGTGGGATATCAATGTAAGTGTATTATTTATCACGAGCCCAAATGGAAGTGCTTATGCAGTGCTGCAGGCTCCAGTCTACGAGCCGCATTGAAATATTGAAAGTCCGGGCACTATGCCAACGCTGCTAACGTTCCTATTTTACCTCACTTACAGAACTGCCAAGCGTTTGTTAATTAATTCACTAAAGGGGCTGCTATGGGGGCGGCGCGGTGATAACAGTCGACAAGGAATGCGTTAGCATGACCCTCGGTGTTAGCGTTTCGTAAAGGCTTTGGCGTTTACCAAAGGTGATCCCATTCCCTAAGCATCCACAATGCATACTTCTTTAAATTTTTCCGGTGAAGCCGGCTCGCCCAGCCAGCTTCACCCCAGCCCCTGTGACATGCAGATCCGCGTATGATTGCTGCTTTTTGGACCGAATTTTGGCTAGCCGAGCTAGGAGCTTCATTCAGCTCTTCTGTGCCCTTCGGCCACCATGAACGCGTAAGGTCCATACGCACATCTGCGTTTGAGCGCGGTGCGTTCCGTAGCGGCAAGCGGACGCGTTGCGTTGCGAAGAGCGCTTGCGCCAAACTTGTACGCACAGTTGCGTTGACTCGCAGTCAACCCCAGTCAAGAGCCAATAAGAACGCGCTATCATCGTTAGCGGCTCACTAATAGTAAGCGAAATCCACGGCAACATGGCCGGCGCCCAGCGACAGCGCCGAGGTGTTCGGTCTTGGGACAATCCCACTGGCTTAGTTCGACGTGAGCGCGTTGGTGAAGTTAAATAAAAACAGAAAGGATAAACACAGGGACGGACAGAACACCTCTTAGGATGTTGCTGAAATCAGCTCGGGCATTGAAAATGCCCGAGCCGATTTCAGCAACATCCGAAAGAGGTGTTGTTCTGTCCGTCCCTATGTTTATTCTTTCTGTTTTCACACAGAAAAACAGAGCGCTGCAGCCGTGTTGCCAGCGGATGTACGCGTTTTCACCAAACCACATGCATTATAAATATATTAATAAAAAGATACACTTCAGATATTTAATTCCTTTCGTTGCAAATAATTGTCAGAAGTACACATCTGGAATGTTGTGCAGTGGTAACGCACAAAACAGTTATTTTAAGAAAATTACTTTCGCGGACTACTTTGTGGTGCGTAGAAATGAGCAAATAAACGAATTTTAAGTCAATCTCCTGCCAAAAATCTGCGAGTGAAAAGGCGCTTGATCTTATCAGTACGCGCGTCCGCGGACGAGGCGCGGATCGCAGGAATTGGTGACGTCATAGTCACGTGGTACACGGTCCGAGGGCGAAAATCGCGATTTGGTCCGTCGTGTGAATCGGCTATTATACTTCGTTTCAGCTTCGTCCGAGCGCAGCCAAAGCTACGTGCGGCCTGAGCCAATCACACGCCGGCAATAGGTCACGTGATCTCGCTTGCACTTTTGCATCACTCCGCTGCGCCGCTGGTCGTCCACGCCGCCCGCGCTCGCCGAGTATTTCGTCTGCTACAGGCGTTTTAACGGTATCGTCTGCTACAGGTTTAAAAAGTGCCCTTTCACGTTCTGAAATTCAGTCACAGGGGATGTCAGTACATAGGCCAGCCGCTGGCGTCTGAGTCCGAGCTTTCCATCCGTTCGTCATTTCGGCATAGTTTCGAGATGTGAGTACACATTGCAAGGTGCCCGATGACCCGGCCGTTGATGTTTCCTCGTATTGTCTGCATATACCAGAGCTCGAGGCGCAGTGCTTTGCACCTGCTTCTCGGCGTTCAATGTGATCGGCAGGTAAAGGGGTGTTCCGATTTCGCCGCGTATCAGTGAATTGTAGTGGCCCAGACGCTTTTCTTGTTTAAAACGCATTCGCGGTACGACGCGGCCGGAGCCTCCTGCCGGGTTTGAAAGTAGGCATTCATCGCGACCTCTCGCGCCTGACGCCCAAATGTGCCTTTGCGAAAGGACGTTTTGAAACGACTCGGTGAGGAAAGCAGCCAAGTACGTGATTCGGCCAATACCGGGAACGAAATCACACAGAAAAACAGAGCGCTGCAGCCGTGTTGCCAGCGGATGTACGCGTTTTCACCAAACCACATGCATTATAAATATATTAATAAAAAGATACACTTCAGATATTTAATTCCTTTCGTTGCAAATAATTGTCAGAAGTACACATCTGGAATGTTGTGCAGTGGTAACGCACAAAACAGTTATTTGAAGAAAATTACTTTCGCGGACTACTTTGTGGTGCGTAGAAATGCTCTTCTCGAAGTTGCGAACCGTCCCTCAGCCTTCGGCTGCGCTCGGACGGAAGCCGAAACGGTATCCGCTGACTGACGCTTGTTTCTCTGTTCACCGGTTTCCCGCGCGGGAATCCGCCCCGTGACGCCGCATCCTCCCTCGCCACGCCACGCGCGCATTCCGAAACGTGACGTGGTTTCGCTCTCGCCTTGGTCCTTCATTACTCTCCTCCTCCGAACATGGTAGGTTCCCCCTTTCCACTATTTCGTCTGCAGGCGGACGGCGTCAGCTTTTCGCTGTCAAGAAGGTACTTCTGGTAACGCAGTAATAAATGACTGCGGGTTTTTATACCAGTGCGTTGAGTCATTCTCCGAGGCGGGTAGCAGCAAAAAAAAATTCTACAAGCTTCAAAACTATATTGTTTTAGAGCGCAGGTCTTAGGCGGCCGTTTCCGGCTTGAGCGGCGTCGGCGTCGGCGCCGCCATCGCCGTCGGCGTAACTGCCCGTCGCATTATGGCACATGTCCCATAATGACGTCACTGGTGACGTCACGTGTGACGTCACGGGGGTCACGAGTGGCGTACGTGAAAGGGTCACTATGGTCACGAGGGACATTACAAAGGTCCCGAGTGACGCCACGAAGGTCACAAGCTTTACTAGGATTTTCACGAGGCCTTCACGAGTGACGTCACGAGGGTCACTAGGGTCACGAGTGACGCCATGAGGGAGGAAGGAGAGGGGGAGGAGGAGGAGAAGGAGAGGAGGAGGAAGAGGGGTTACCCTCCTCTCCGTACCCTCCCCTCCTGCTCCTCAAAAGCTGCGCTCTAATTCGGCATTGCAGGGAATCGTAAACGCCTTTTCCATTTCTTAGTTACATAATCCTTATTGTACATACCACTTGCCCCGAAGTCGCTCGGTATAGAGCCGCCGAACCAGGGAAAATTTTTCTTCGGAATGTTTTCTCGTTTCTACTTCTCCACACTTGAAAAGTATTCCAGACTCCTTCTTCAATAAAGGGTCTTCCTGGAATGTACCTCCGACCACGTAAAACTTCATGGGATCTAAGAATATCTGATGAACATACGCAAGAGTTAGAGTTCAATTATACACATTGTGCGCACTAAGTACTTAAAAAAAATTGAGTTGATTGAAGCAATTGTTTTTATGAGGTGTAAATCGGTAAATAAATATGAAAAAGTGATTGGCTACTACCTTAGCATTCAAAGCCTTACAACGAATGAAACAATTTATTGGGAATTGATGAGGGGTTTGGTAAAATTGTGTGTCACGTGACGTATAGAGTCCCGCGAAATTTAGCGAGGAAATTCAATGGTTCAAAATGTCACCTGGCATCAGGTTGCGTGACGTCACTTCCACCTCTAAATTTAGCAGGGAATCTTGATTGGTGTTTAGGGCGCAAGACGTGAATTTTCACGCTAAATTTATTGGGGGAGTTGAGTTGACTATCGTTGAAGTTCCGTCAGTTTCTCGAAGGTGTGTAGGACATGTGACGTCATGTGACGCTACTTTCCCCACTGAAATCAGAGGAAAATATACGGACGAACGGACGGAAAAAAATGGGGGATTGGGAGGGGGGAGGATGGGCAAGCGTTTAAAAACATTTTATTCTTTAAAACAAGGGTGCAATAGGCTGGTGAAGATCGAACACCTATATCACCCGAGACTGGAGTATATTTAGAACGTTGCGGTTTCAAGAAATCATTCTATGGCTTGGAGGATCATAGGAGGTTGTTTCGTTTCTTCGTGTCCTCTGACCTTGTCAACTTTAGATGCTTGCGTTCAACAGTAAGTGGTAAGCAAGGATGCGCACCCTTACGAACACAAGTATTTTTAGTACTTGTTTTAAATTGTGTCTCCTTGCCGCGTTGTCGGTTGTGTCATTTTTCCTTGTTTTGGGGTTTTATTCATAAAAAAGAAAACAACAACAACAACAACAACAACAAAAAAAAACAACAACGAATGTTTGCATTTAAAAAACTGCGCAGATACGATTTCGGGCACTGCTCTTCGCAACAAAATTCTATTTTCGCTACTCTTCGCGATAGAAGCCATATGCAGATCGTCAAATTTGCTACAAAAATTGCGGACAGTAAACACCGAAGGAAAAAAGGGAGAACGGTGAATGAACGAGATGATACAGTTAATGGGGTTTTGGTTGAATTATTGTTATTCTTTTAAAACTATGTATAAAGGGTTTGTTGATTGAAAAGCCTTTGTTGATGCAACTGAACCTACAAAAATGACACTCATTTTATTATTTTCCTGAGTTTTTTTTTCTGGTTTGATTTACATGGGAGTTCGTCAATAACTTACAGTATTCATTTGGATTCACCAGTGTCAGTATCTATACTCTAGTTTATTTCACCAAAATCTATAAAATAAATTAAAGCTTGTGTGCCGCCCGATGTTCCACAGCGTTCATCCAGGTTGCCGGCATTTTAAATTGACTCGTGACTTATACAGCGAGGTGGCGAAGCGCAATGTGCCACGCAAGAGGCGCTCCGCCGCCAATAAAAGACCGGCGCAGAATTATGCAAGGGGCTTTTCTGGGTCGCAGCGCGGGCAATTATCGTCAATAAATGACTATGTGTTGTTAAACCGGTGCATTCTGTCGTTCACCGAGGCGGTTAGCAACATGGGAAATCCTCCACTGCCACCCAACGTGATTTGCTGCTCTTCTGGTAGGATGACTGCAAACTGGGGTCGTTCTTGCTTTTCACACAGGCTTTTTTAAAATTTTATATTTGACTGCATTCGCGGGGGCGCTTCTTCAAAATCTCCTTAGTGAACTGAACTGCTTCCGTTTCTCCGCTTCCGCACGACCTTCGTTTTGGTGTGTTCATCGTCACTCCTAGGAAGGAAAGGCAGCTGGTCACGAATCCGGCGGCTCTCACCGAGAGCTCGCACGCCTCGGAGCGACCTGCGCAAACGAAGCCTCGTCACCCCAACATAATTTGGCCTTTGGAGCTCCCCCCCTTCCCCCCCCCCCCCCCCCCCCCCCATACTACATGATATCGTCTACACAAGACGCCGACGAAAGCGCGAGTGACGACGTTTCTTTGCCACTCGGCGCACTAGCGGAGACGCTTTCCGTCAGCAACAACGAACCAGGCAATATGTCGGCTATCTTAGTCCCGCCAAACGTTTCCTCAAAGGGAGATCTATCAGAGCTAAGAATGAGCGTGACCATGTTCTTGGCGTTACAACGGTAGTGTTGCCGTTTGGGGAGGGGGTTCAGGACTCGTCAAGTTGCACAAATGCAGCTTTTTTTCCTCAGTCTCCTTCCGTCATGTACTTGTACTTGACGGAGAAAATAAACATTATTATATTATTACTTAGATAAAGCTCTACAGCCCCGCGTTTGCTGCAAACCGCTCCTCCCCCTTCCCCCTCCCCCTTTCCATTGCCCCCCAAAGACCATCGACAGCGCTCGCTTAGCGTCCCTCTTTTTTCAGGGTACGGTGACGGGACTCAGTGGTCACGTTCTTCTGGGAACTCCGAGACTACCAAGTTGCGTCGGGAATAGACGAAGAAACAGTGCGCACTTGTATTTTGCCTTAAGCGCTGACCGATAGTGCAGCGCTCTGGAGAAAGAGACAAACAAATTTTCCAATTATGGCGGCTTTTGTTTCGCGATTCAGAGCGGAGTTCCTACCAGTGGATCACTAAATTAAAAATGCAGGACGAGCTCAGTGCGCTCACACAACACCCGCAGCAGTCGCTCATAGCGTTTGTAAGGGTATTTCAGGGGCTGTATAACCTAAATAATGTAACGGCCTCAAAGGTAACAAAAGTAGCACAGGATATCCCTTAGAGTCACCCAAGTTTCCGCTCACGTCTCAGGGGGCATAGTTTTATCGATCTGGATGAGGGCACGTGCTGCAACGACGATTCAAGCGGACATTTTTGCTGAACTCCGATATCGGCGTTCTCTACCATCAAGCACAGCACTTGAACGAACATCCGCTTGGTCTGGACATAGAGAAGAGTAAGTACGAAAGTCAGAACGAGTCTTACGAATCGGTCGATGACGGCGCCCCCGTAATTCTCGCGCATAGAAATCTCAAAAACGCATTCCTGCACAATCGCGCAGATGCAGAATTACTTAGCGAAGAGCGATATTACAACCCGCAGCAAACACGGGGGCCAGACGTGAAACCCTAGGGCAGAAAATCAGATCCTCCTTCCCGCTGGACCAGAAAGGGTGATTGAAAGAAAACGTGGCTTCGCTGTTTCCGGCGCGGACAACCGCGACTCCTCCATCGGGACTTCAGCGAACCGCCCTAAGCCTGGATACAAGAAAACAACGGGAACCGGCAGTGGTGGACGTCTGCTAACTACCGACAACGTCAAAAACGCGATCCTCAAAGTCCAGGCGTCGCAGCCACTTTCAGGACACCATAAAAAGGGCACGGCTAGCACCACGAGTTCGTGTGAGGCCAGCGGAGTACGCTCTAGACCACGAGGTACTCGGTGCGTCTGCCGTTTGGGGTAACGGCAGGATTCCCATTAAAGCAAGTACTTTGTTTTCATTATCACGGTTGTAAAAACACCGGCGAGCCCGCCTCTGTCCAGAGGCACGGGTGTCCTATTCACATCAATCTTGGTCCTGAGACTGTTTGTACATTCGCTTCGGCGCGGAACCTCCATCTAACGGATCAAATCACTCTCGTTTGTGAGATACTCGGGCCCTGGGAAGGTTCGCGTTTTCGCAGAGGGTGAAGATAACGAGGGCTACCAGACGCTAGTAACAAAGTTCAAAGAGCACTGCGTTCAGCAACAGAACGAAGTATATGAACGTTGCATCTTTCAAAGAAGAACGCAGCAAGAAGCTGAACCTCTGGAGCATTTCATACGGAACCTTCAAAAGCAGGAAAGATACTGCACCGTTGAACAACTCTCCAATTCAATGATACGCGACCAATTGTGTTCGAAAAGAAAAAACAACAGAAGTAAGTACCGTGAAAAAATATGCTGAGGGATGGACCTGGCGCTCCAGAAAACAGAGCAACACTGCAATGCCGCGGATGCCGGATCCAAAGAAAATGAGACACGGTACACAGGCGAAGAAGAAGGGGACGCTACTAAAAGAAGTCGCCTGCGCCTGTCGTAGGGACCAAGCACAGCCTAGCAAAGCTTCAAGTGCAACAGGCGGCGCCGAACCAAGAAATTCTCCTGCACTTGGGAAAGCTTGCCATGCCTGTCATGGGCAAAATCCCTTTGCGATTTGCTGTCAAATGTCAAAAACAACAAATCAACCAGCGTGTCAGCGCGATGCAGCATGACGACGAGTATTTCGATGTCCTGGATGTGGGTGCTTGAAACACTGGGGAAGAGCGGGACAGCATAAGCCGCACGTACTTTGGCCAAGCATTCGCCATTGGCTGGCGAGGGTCTTTTGGCCAATGGCCAAAGAGCGGCCTTTCATCAACCAATGCTTGGCCGGTGGCTGATGGCCAGTGGCCATTGGTCAATGGCCAGAAATAGGCCAAGAGATAGCCAATGGCTGGCCAATGTCAGGCAACTGGACAAAACACAGTTCCAGCCATTGTCCAATGATTGGCCAAGGTTTTACTACTAGTTTGGATAATCACTTTATAAATAGCGCTGCACGTCATCTTGCTGAAGGTGGATACGGGGTCGCAAGCCTATCTCTTGCTCTCATAGGCTCACAAACGACTGCGGACCAATCCGCTTCTCAGGCTGAGCAGCTTCTTTTTGCAGTCGTAGAGCGGGAAGGTAACCCAACGCATCGGTGTCACACAACTAGAAGTCACAATCAACCAGCGTCAAGTCCGAATCAACATTTTCGCCGTCAAACGAAGCCAGGATATCCTCGTTCTACAGTGTGATTCAAGCAGAGGCCAGACTCTTTAAATCGACCTCAAATTTGGTTTCTTAATCTAACGCGCTACGACTTTGTGCGGCGTTGCCCACAGATGGTGCATTTTTTTTTTATTTTGTAAAATTTGCAAAGAGCGAACTTACCTGAGAAAAAAAGTAAAGAAAGAAAAAGGCTTAGCTCCCATGGAAACGCAGCGAAGCCACCGGTCTTCAAACAACACGGCGCCGTTTCGCACGGCAGACAAGAGATGGCGCAAGCGGTCGCCACGCCAACTGCCGCCAAAGAACGAGCATACGACGCCCAGAGCCGGCGTCGTTAGCAAGCAAGGAACTGCAGTTCTTGTTGTTACCGCGCCTGTTTTTGTTTCCGCGACTGTCACCGCCTGCGGAACGCGCGCCGCTTTTGTGTCGAAAAGATCGTCTGCTAAAGACGCCGGCTCTCGGCGCCGTATGCTCGTTCGTTGGCGGCGTTCGTTGCGCCATCTCTTATCTCCCGTGCGAAACGGCGCCGTGTTGTTTGAAGACCGGTGCCACGTTGCTGCGTTTCCATAGGAGCTAAGCCTCTTTCTTTCTTTACTTTTCCCTCAGGTAAGTTCGCTCTTTGCAAATTTTACAAAAAAAGAAAAAAAAATGCACCATCTGTGGGCAACGCTGCACAAAGTCGTAGCGCGATAGGTTAAGAAACCGAATTTTTCGGTTGATTTAAAGAGCCTGTCCTCTTCTTGAATCACCCTGTACAATCAAGCGAACCTCTGGAACTCGTGTCACGAAAGGTTCACTCTATTACCACCAACGGCGCCGACCATGTGACGAAGGAATTCGCCCACCTGTTTCAAGGTACGGAATGTGTGAAGCGAAAGTATCGAATGGTACTACGTGACTATGCACTCTAAGAAAAAAAGTAGGAGAAAGGTAGCAACAGCGACTGTTCCTCCTGGTTGCGGGCAAGTTGTCCAGAGAAGGGAGGAACGGAAGTTCAGATGAAAGGAGGGGGTCGAGGTGCTCCTTGTTCAGTTGGCGCAGGGGTGAAACATCGCACTACTGACCAAGTGGTCAAAGGGTCGATCCTAGAGGACCGTTTTTTTTGTAAAGTTTTTTTTTGAATTTTTTTTTTACCAAAACACACATAAACAAATTTACACCGATTAAAGGGAAATTAAAGTCCTTATTATCCACCGACGTCAAGGGCTATACAAATATCATTGCTAGAAGCTTCATCAGCCCGCTGTTTGATAAACAAGATTTGGGCACCCAGGTTGGATCTAAGCCGTGTACGCAGGGGCCAAGACGACCAGGTCGGTCCTTTAATCGTTTCTTTTGCTGTGGCGTTTTCGACATTCATAAAGAACGAAGTTTAGACATCCGTCATAAACCGCTAAGCTTCGAAACGATGCCGACACTGCTGCTACGTACACTGGGCGGCTGCGATCAGCTGCGATGGCGGCGGGCTTCGGCCACTTCGGCCACACATCGTAACTCGGCTGCCTCGGCCGCCTCGACTGCCGGGCCCTGACCCTGGCTGCGACCACTGCAACCAACGGTGCAAAGACTACAACGCTGTGACGCTACGAGGACTGCAAGCGAGTTGTGGCCCTTTGAGGTCCCTTGTTCTCGCGACCGCTGTGCAGCGACTCTGATGTGTGGTTTATCTGTGCGTCTTCTGTGCAACGTTTGGTGTTGTCAGCGCTTACCGTTTGCCAAATAACCATCACCTTAATTTTGTGTTTCCGGAGCTGCAAATGGCCATGCTGTTGTTGTGCCCGAAGACGCGAACCGTCGCCGACGTTCTCTGTGTGCATAGGCTCCCGTTCGTTCTTGTTACCCCTTATCGTGTCAACCGACAATCACATTAATTTTGTGTTTCTGGAGCTGCAGATAGCAGAACTGCTGTTGCGAACGCAGGCGCAAGTGTACAAAGTGTACAAAGGCGCCCGGAGGTGTTGGTGTAAGGAGTAGTGTGTGGAAGTTGCAGCTTTCTGCTTCTGGAAAAGACGCAAGAAAACGAGAGGGTTTTCATTTCTACTCCGGCCCTTCTCCTCCCTCCGGGAATATTTCTCCGGGCGCTCATGCCTGTATGTCATGGTATCCGGCCAACTCGCTGAAAGCCAGTTGGTAAAAGGCCAATTTGTCAATAGGCAACTTGTAATATAACCCACTCCATCATAGGCTAATTTGCAGATGCCAACTCGTCAAAAACCAGTTTGTTTTGTAAGCTTCAAAGGATTTAAGAGGAACCCCTTATTGTCGTTTCTTGCACCGCATTTTATGCCCTTAATTATTTTGTTCCCTTTGCATATACAAGTACAAGGTACTATCGGGAGAATGATTAAATGCGAACGGCGGAATATGTGGTTTTTTATACACACTGCGTCACCTGGCAGCTCCCTGGGAACTCGTGGAAATGTGCGTTAGGAGTGAGGGTACGACTCCTACCAACCCTATTATTTACTGGGAAGTGCTAGACCAAGGGTGCACAACTAAAAAATTAGGCAGGCCAAAATTATATTTATTAAAAACTGTGCAGGCCGCACCTCGTGCGACGTGTTCCACATTTTGGTTGCGGTCAGGCTCCGATATTAGGTGTTATCGCACTCGTTTCCGTCTTTAGCACATCTGGCACATCTCGCAATGTCATGTCCGTCATGACAGATCCAAGGTAGTTCTTGTTCAGAGTTGTCAGTCATTAGTAGCGTGCGAGTGGTTTCAAGCAGTTGTAAGCCCGATGATACGAGTACATTCAAGACTCGAGAGCTGCTGTCTGCCGGTGACAAATGAGACTGCGGAATCCGCGTAGCTGTGACTCTCATGCCGATTATTTGTCTGTGCGCCTAATGTACTACATTCTTGCCGAGTGCGGCAACCATCGATCGCCCTGTTTTTGTTTCCTGCGCATAACCAATATGCTCAGGCACTGCTGTCTGCTGTGAAAGTGGTCATGAACGACTATGCGATTGGTCCCCCATGTTGCCATGTGTCCGAGTGTCAACCGACGATCATCTGAGGATCATCTTGGTTTGTGTCTCTGTGCATCATCAGTATCGCTAAAACAGTGCTGCCTATCCTGGAATTGGTTGTGAACGAAGACGCGACTGGTCACTCAAATCTCCCTGTGTTTCACTGCAAGGCGACATATGCTCTCTGGTTGCTAATCTATCTAAGATTTCAGTGTTTTAGGGAACCTTTTGTGCGACTATGGTATAATTGATCAACCTGCAAATAGTCATGTTCTGACGCTGATCTAGACCGTGACTTCGATCATATTGTGGCCAATATATTGCTGTCGTTTGAATGCAATGTCCTGCTAGCCGCACTTTGGGTACTTTCAGAAAAAGAAGGCTGAACAGCATTGAAATATTGCAGAAAGGAGACGTGTCCTTGTCTTTAAACAATGGCGTTTCTTAGTGGTCGAGACTCCCTCTACGGCATGGTGCGCCGGCCTTGTCGGGGCTCCCAAAGCAGCGAGAGGCTATCGACTGTGCGTCTGCTTAATCAAGCTGAACCAGGTCATTGTCGGAGAGCAGCATATAATGCCGACTGTCGACCAGGCGTTCGGGTTGCCGGGAAGCGCTACCATTTTTTCGAAACTGGGCGCAATCTCTGGGTTTCGCCAGGTGCGCCTCTTCGAAAGCTGCCAGGTGTACATGACGTTCATTACACACTTCGGGCGATGCTATTATCGCTGCCTGCCCTTCGCAATTAAGTCAGCCCCAGAGGTGTTCCTGAGCCCGATGTCACTGATTCTCAAGGGAATTAAAGGATGCGTCAACATGGTAGACAACATCCTGGTGTTTGGCAGAGACCGGTCTAAACCCGACAGCGGACTACAAGTTGCCATCGAGAGACTGCAGCAAGCAGGAGTTATACTGAATGCCTCCAAGTGCCGCCTCGGGGTTTCTCCCTCAAGTTCCTCAGTGTGGTGTTGAGCACCAACGGCATTGCACCAAACCCCGACAAGGCACCCCGCCATCACGGGTATGCGATTTCCGACGGACGTGCAGAGCACGCAGCGCCTCCTGGAAATGCTGAACCACATTGGATATTTCTTGCTGTGCCTGTCCACCGCCACTGTGCTAGTCACGCTCGTCCTAAACAACGGCACGGTCTGGACCTGGGGGGGGGACTGGCTAAGCTTCAGCCTTCGACTCACTAAAGATGGAGGCATCCAGCCCTAGCGTGGCTTAAAAGAGCCCAGGATATTCAGCAACCGTTTCTGGAGGCACCAGCTCGTACAGCCAGGGTACCGTCCTTCTGTGGGAGCAACATCTGGTGAGCGACAAGCGGTTGGTTGCCTTTGTGTCGCGCTCACTGTCTACTGCCGAACAGCGGTACAGCAAATTCGAGAAGGAAGCGCTGGGAGTCCTATGGGCCATCCAGAGGTTCATAAAGCTGCACAATCTGAGCTCTTTTGTCGAAACCGACCACCAGCCGCTGGTCCGGTTGCTGGGCTCCACCGACCTCGACCTCATGCCTCGTCACGTCCAGTGGTTCCGCATCCAGCTGCTGCGCTACCGGTTCATGGTGCAGTATGTTCCTGGCAAGTGCCTCGCCACTGCCAACATGTCGTCTAGAGACGCCGAGGTCCTCGCTCCAGCTGCGTCTTCTGCGTACAGCATTGAGCTCTTCGTGTCACAGGTTGTGGCAGCACACTCTAAGACAAAATGGAGGAGAAAGATAGCAACAGCGTGTTTTCCTCCATTTCACTAACGTGCCCCCGAGCAGATCCGAGAAGCAGGAAGGAACAAGATGTCTTGCTTCTTTTTGAGGCTGACCGGAGGAAAGTTATTCCACCTTATCTTCGTGAGCTGCTCTAGGCTTTGTGACTTCTTTATTATTTTCTTTCAGACACGCCTAATGTGCAGTTTGATAAGCAGTATTTGTGCACCCACGCATGCCCACGCAGCACGATAAGTTACCTGAAATTGTGAACCAATTTGTATGTCAACCACAGGGCGTCTATAGTATATTCTGCCAAGAACGCAGAGCAGTATGCTGGTTTCTGCCCTTCATTTCGTCAAATAAGTAAACGAAGCCGTCATAAACCGCCAAGTTCTGAAATGGTGCTGCGTACACCGGTTACGGTGTATTCGCAAGGGTTGTCCGAGTCTGCTTGAGCTTATTTAAGTGTCACGACGGTGAGCCCGTGAATATGGTGACCGCAAAATCCACCGTTGCAGCGACTCTGCCTGTTATTATAGTCTGTGGGTCTACCATACCACATTTTTCCCGAGTGTGTCAACCGCTGATCGCCTTGTGTTCTGTTTTTCCACGCATAACCAACATCGCTATGGCAGTACTGCCGGTTGCGAAAGTGGTCATGACCCAAGACGCAAACCGTCGCCGATGGCACCGTGTCTCCCATTGCCAACCGATGATCATCTGTCGTCTTGGTGGTTTGGCTCCGTGCGTCACCAGTATCGCTATGGCAGTGCTCTCTACTGTGAAAATGTTTGCGCGCGAAGGGGCCAACAGTCGCCGAGCTCACCTTCTATTTTGCTGGAAGTTGACGTATGCTCTTTGCTTGCACTATTCTATTTCATGTTTCAGCATTTTAGGACACCATATGTGCGGTTACTGTGCAGTTAATTTATCGGTGGATAGTCATGTTGTGAAACTGATAGAAACCATAACTTTGATCGGGCATTCTGTGTATTGTGTTGACAGCATCTTCCAGCTTGCTTCTTGTCGGCATAAATTGGTTGAGACGTGTGTTATAGTCCGTCTTTTTATTGTTCCTGATCTGGGGATTGTGATGGGAGCTGTACACCAGCTGGCCTGTGTTTCCACCCTTTATGTTGAAGGACCAAACTGTTCTCTTTTTCTTTTTTTTTATTTCTCTCTTTTAATCCCCATGTCCTGTCCTCCCCCCCCCCCCCCCCCCCCCCCCCCCCTCCTAGGCAGAGTAGCGAACTGGAAAAAACAAACCAGATTAATCTCTGTTTTCCTATTCTGATTTTTCTTCTTCAACACCTCGAGCTGATTTTTATTGTCTCTCTCCTCGTAAACTGCTGGCAGGCAAATTGTGGTGCATCATTGTGCAGTCTGTGTTTTTCCAGTGCCACTGTGGCCACTTGCCCATTGGTTGTAAAGAAGATTGCCACCATTTTCTTTTCAATACCTCTTGGCATTTTGGGCCTCAGCAGTGGAGTTTCTCCAGACAATACCCAAACAGATGACTGGTGCTTGATTTCGAGAGCACACTGGATAGTCCACGTTTTTTCACTCCTTACAGTCAGATATTTTCTCTTAGGGTTGCCAGTTTAGAATCGGTATGGCATTCCTTGGCACCATTTCACCGTTGCCTGGTTTTGAGCTACCGTCGAATTCTGTGGCACGCAAGAAATGAAACTTGTCAGACAAAGGTCCTCGTGAAGAATTGCCGAGACGCTTGGGGGAATTAATCTTCAGCGACCTTTCGATATCACAATCAGTCAGCCGAGGATTCTCCTTAACGAGCCTCTTCACAGCAGCAGCGTTTTCTTCGGTCACAGCTGTTGAAAGTCTGCCAGTGCACTTGTGACCTTTGAGAGAGGTGCGGCCACACCTTAATTCACCGAACCAACACGAAACTGTTGCACGTGATGGTGCAGCGCCTTCAGGAGCACATCGCAACCGTTCCGGTGATTTGTAATCATTTAAACCACTTTTAAAATTGTAACGCGCCACCGCTCGAAAATCTCGTCTCTTGATGTCCACCACCGAAGTTAAGTGAAAAGACGAATCGTAACATGCCTAAGTCCGTAGCTGACACAAGGCGGCACTGTTGCAGACAATGAAGGTTTTTTATCTACCTTAGAATACCGTGCTTCTGTCCATTCCGCACTATGGGCTCACCCCCAAAATTTGAAACATCTGAAGAAATATATTCAGTACATAAATATGTAAAGTTGATGACCTCAGTGTGCCCATCCCCTATTTTTTCGCGATTATCTTCAAATTTTGAAGGGGCACTTGTTCAATATTTTAAGGTAGGAACAAAGGAGGCTTCAATTGCACCACACTTAATTTTTGTTTCTGCCTTGTCCGTTTGCCACAGTTCCAAACCTTTGTAGTGACCTATGTATAGTAATAGTAATTTTTATTTGCACGATATATGGTCCGGGGCGACGTGTGAGGCTTGACAGAACGGCAAAAACCCATACGCAGTGTGACTGTCAGCCAATCGCCTAAGGTTGTGAAGAAGGTTGTTAAGGAAAACAAACAACACAAAATATAACTAGGTGACGAAGCTAAGTGCCGAGAAACGTCTCGACACAAAATTCGCAATTCTTCACGAACTTCAGGAAAGGGCATTTGAACGCCGAGTGGGACCCCGAGAAAGTCCTGAACTGCAGCCGGCAACACCGCGTTTTGATGCCTGTACTGTTCTGGAACATAAAAACACGGGCTGTCCTGTTCCTTCTACTGCGTCGAACCACTGAGATGTAGAAGCCTTTAAGCGACCGGTCCAAGGTGCAGCAATTGGACGGAAACAGAAGTCGCAGTGTAGTGGTGCTTTTCCGTCTGCCAGTTTTATAATGCTGCAACCACGTCTCGAATGATAGAAGCGTATCATGTCAGCGGTCGGGACAAGTGAACAGTGTCTAAATGGCATGGTGTTGCACATCCTCCAGCTGGTAAGTCAAGTGGATTCGGTATGGGTGCCACACATACGCGCAGTGCTCCAACTTTGGTAGAACAATTGCAGTGTAAAGCAAGTCTTGAAAAGCCACAGAATTTCGACAACCGTGTCAGAAAGCCCAAAGTGCACAGAGCTTTAGCCACTATGTTTGAAATGTGGAGAGGTAAGTCCAGTGCTGAGGTACAAACATTACAAGCGTTGCCCCAAGAATTGATGCGCTTTGTACCTTCCATAAGGGGGATCCTGAGATAGTGTATAGGGGAATACTGGTAGTCTTGGTGTTGTGGAAGCGCATCACTATGCTCTTACCCTCACTCATGGCCAGGCAGTTTGCATGCGCCCTCTCTGAAAAGCAAGTGATGTAGCCTTGAAGGCAGATGGACCAGTCGGGAGAAGTGATGCGGGGGACAATGGACCTGTCGTCTGCATACTGTTCAAGTAGGGTGTTACTGTTTTGCGGCTTGTTGTTAACATAGAACAAGGAAAAAGTTGAGCTAAGTACGGAGCCTTGTGAAACTCCAGAAAGAGCTGGATAGCTTTGGCACATTGACCGATGGTATCACGCGTTGGGTATAACCCACCATAAAGCGAGTCAACCAAAGTAGTAGTGAGCCTCCGACACCAACCCAAGCGGCTTTTCTGATCAGGACTGTGTGATCGAGCATGTCAAGCGCAAGGATCAGTTGAATCAAATCAGCAGGAATGCGACTGTCGATACTGTAAAAGTTGAGAAAATATGTTCAGTAACATATAAAACAATTAAAGAAAGGAGAATACATAGTATATCATGGGACCCGTCCAACATCACGAGACAGACATGTTTGTTCGGTCTCGTGCTGGCTTCAGATGCTCTTGCAAAACACCATGATGATGATTGTTAGCGCACACTATACGCCACACGATAACAATCGGCCAAATTTGAGTTGCTGGCTGTCCTCAATCAGTTAGGGTTCGTCACGTCTTGGAAACGCTTTAGCTGTTTTCTTGCTTTTCTTCTTGTTTTCTTTTTGACTATGATTTTTTTCTTCTGCTTCTTTTTTAACTAGGATCACTGAACTGCTGTACTCTGACTTGCTGTCCCTTACGAGTACATTGGTCTTAAGCTCGTCGGTGATTTGCCAAAGTAAGTTGCCGCTCTGTCCATGATGCGCGGTAAGGATCGGTCGACCCACGGCTGAACTCCCTGGTTTCTCCTGTATAGTCATGGCCGCAACTGTCATGCATCCCAGTTTTTTGGTGCTCATTGCAAAGCATTCACACTTTTTGTTCAACATCTCACAGATTTCTTTGTTGTGTCCCTTGGTCACAGACGGTCAACCTTGTTCTTTTCCATGTTGATTGTAGACAGGCCCTCCTTTCCACAGTAAAACGTGGTGGACTACACGTCCTGAAAGAATTGGCTCATCAGTATGCTGAAGTTCGACCAGGTCTCTACACTTAACTGTCTGGCCCTTCTTGAGGATGATGTCAGAGTTGGGGACGTTCACGATAGGAAGACTTATATCCCCCTCTTTTAACTCGCACAGGTAGTCCATCTCGTCCTCCCAGCTATAAGGCATTATGACTGTTTTGTTTGTCATAATCTGAAAGAAGTGTAACCCATTGTACAGTGTTTTTCTGAAGCTTGACCCTATGGTGGACAATGCAACTCGCATATTATCATGGACAACCTTGATTTCTTTGAGAAATTGAGTCTCGTTCATCTAGCATCATAATCGTTCCCTCTTTCTGAAGTAGCACAATGTTTGATGTGTCAATGACGTCTGTTCCCACGATGATGTCAGGGCCCGTGAAAATGTTGTCTGGAACAACCTGCATTCTCACAGCCTTGAAAATTGTGCTGCCTACTTCAAGGTCGGCTTGGATCTCCCCTAAGGTTTTGCATGTTCTGCTTACGCCATATACTTGTTCTTTTCGGCTAGGAACTGCTACTTTTTTGCCTAGCTGGGCGGCAAGTTTCGTCTTGATCAGGCTGATGTGCGCACCGGTGTCCAGAAGAGCAGCCGTTCCTCCATTTAAGGAGGACTATGCTGACCCTTTTTTCTAAGAGTGTAGCCTTCGTCTTCCACTTGTCTGCTTCAGCCTTACGTGACCGACCCCGTCGCCGAGCAGGAGCAGACGTAGATTCGGTATCCGTACTCGTAGAACCGTACGAGTAAAAAAAAAAAACGCCCCGTACTGGGCCCAGGCGGCCCAGGTGGCCCCGCCGTCGCGGGGTGCGCATTTTCCAAACACAAACGATGATCGCAGAATCGCAGCGCCACTGGGCGGACTCGGCGACGGGTGGACACTTTCCGCTTTTCCATGACGGATGTACACTGTACACTCCTCCAGAGAGACGAGCCTAGGTCATGTGGCAGTGAAGTCATGACCCTTTAGACCAATCAGGATTCTTGCGTCACGCCAGCTTTTTCGGCACGGCATCGAGGCTGGCGCGACGCGAGCTTCTTAACGCTATCGGGCCATTCGTGTCGCACCGGTTTCTCTGGCACGCCACAGAGGCAGGTGCGCCCTGTGCACCTTAACGCTATCGCGTTAAAAATTGAGGTGTGCGTATGTTTATACAGCCTGAACTTTATGTGCCTCAACGGGTAACTCGTCTCCCAGCTAAAGATCAGAAACTTGGCCAGTGCAGTGCAACCGCTAGCTTGGGGTCTTAACGTGCATCACGCAGTAGTGATACACGACCCCCGCCGTTACGATTTTCATCCAGATAAAAACGGACAGGCAGCCGCCTCGAATGACCCGCACCGGCCGCATCCACTCTCTAAGTAAGTGCTGAGGTCGGTACCAATATTCTGCAAGGCCTGGTCGGACCCGTGCTAGCTCATCTGCGAAGGCTCGATCCTTGGTGACGAAGAAGGAAGGCCACTCCAAGACGCCCTATAAAGTCTCTTTTTTTTTTTTTTAAAGGGGAGAAATGTGCGGGCAACCCGGTGATCCACAGCATTCGATCAGTATGCCCCCATGTTAAATCGTGTTGTGATTTCTCCCGCGATGTGGCGAAGTGCCCTGGGTCATGCTAGAGTTCCTGTATAGGCCCCCTACGGGAGCCAGAGTTGCGCGTTCATCTCCGTAGCGCCGTCTTTCCTGCACGGCATGGTGATCCCGCTCGTCACGTGACTGAATTCGTCGAATAGCGGCGCCGCGCGTCGGAGGCGCGCAGAGCGCTCAAAAACAGGGGAACGTAAGCCGGGGCGCGTGCAACGTCTACTTTCCTTCACGGCGCTTGATCCCTCTGGCTCCCGTAGGGAGCCTATTGGGGAGGAGATCGAACAGCCACGCCTCTAGCGGTACGCTTCAGCTGTGGGGACAACAAACCGTAATATCTTTTTTGCTTTTTATCCAAAACATCGAAGATGAGGATTTTAAGGCCACTCCTCGTGCGACTAAAGCACTGGTCAGGGCGAAGCGCTCGTGCCGAGGCCGTGCTAGGCGAGGTTCAATTTCTTTGTTATGCTTTGTTAGTAAACACCGGGCTGTGGGGACAGCAAGCTCGATAAAGCGCCTCCCATAGTTTGATCTCCTGCCCAATAGGAAGTATTCACTGGCGGCCATAACTGTGTGCGTGACGGCTGAGCGCGTGCTGATGGCGAGCTTCCACAGTTCTTTTGTAGCGTGCATTCCGCACCCTGAAGCCTGCCGGTCTTAGCAGCCTATTAATGTCAGCTCGTTCTGAGCGTGCGCTCAGAACGAGCGCACGCTCAAAGCATTGACGGTCTTTGATGAAAACTACCAGAGTGGTAGAAAATGCCCAGTTAGGTAGCTAGCTGTATAGTAAATTATGACACGCGCCATTACCCGTTCATAGTAAAATGCGAAAACGCGCCGAGGTTGTTTTCTTAAACAGTGTCGCGGATTTTACTATTTACACCTAAATATACATCTTCAGACATGGCCCTCATGAAACGGAAATCTGATGTAGTAAATCCAGTCAATGAGAACTGCGCATTAATTGAATATTCCAATAGGTATTCGGTAATCTCCTCTAGCAAGAATATATCAGTGGCACAATTTTGCGCATATGGCTGGTTTTAGACATTCACGTTAGTTCTGATTCACCACGTTCATCAGCTCGAAATTCGCAAATATCGTACCAGGTCCATTCTTCTTTGAAAGTGCTCGACACACGCGTGTATATAATCAAATAATAACTGAATTATATAATATTTATTATTGTTAAGCTTTAGGAATGTTGTGCTGTGATGACTTCTTCTGTATGGCTTGTTCTTTGCTCTGGTCGAGCACATCAAACCTTTGTTTAAAAAGCTGTAAATCTCTTTCCCAGAAGCACGTATGTAATATACGTTTTATAATATGTGAAGCGACAATAAAAACTCAAAATTTATATCAAACACGATTCAAGTTGTCAATAAAAAACTATACCCTGCAAAAAATGCTAATTTGGAAATATGCAAGTATTGAAAAGCACATATTCGTGTTGTAATTGGTACAAAAGAGCCCTGACCAAAACTCAGAGGAATGTTGCTTACCAGCCTAATGGCTTGAGAACTCCTGTGTATATAATCAACAGCGTTACTAAAATCAGCTTCGACCAAGTATAGTCTTAACAGGAGACAAAAGAAGGCGGCTTGCATTGTCCATGCCATCCGGTCAGCCTGTGACAAAAGCGGTGTGTAAGGAGAATTTTTTGAAACAATATAAATATGTAATATTAGAAATAATAAGAATTTATTTTATGCTACTGCTCAGAACGGCATTCAAGTCCACCCTGGCTCTTACACTAGAGTCAATATCAAGCAAATAACGGTACATACATAAAACATCGAAATAACACAATCATTCGGTTACTGAAAAGATAATTATTCTATGAAAAATCTGGTCGAAGATCATGCCTAGTTAGCGACATGCTCCAGTAAAGATTAAATGCTGTAAAAGCAAAACAAAACACCGTCGAACTGTATATTCGTTCCACCGTTTTACCACGTTTCACAAATATTCCGCCTGAAAAGAAAGAAAATCTCTGGGATATACAAAAAAATCAGGGCAAATCATAGACATATAAAAATTTAAAAAAAAATATTACTTGGTCTGGAATTTTGTTTTAATTTCATTATTTCCCTACGGAGTCTTAGGATAGATGTTTTCTAAAAAGCCGGATTGAAAGAACTTTTTGCGTAAATTATCTTGCTTTCTTTGCTGGCTTTGGTTTTGATCATTAAGAATTTGAACGAATAAAATCCTTTATGTACTCAGCGGTAAAGAATACTTTAATCTAGCAAAACAAAAATACCCGGAAAAACAGACAAGGGTGGTGCAGTTAGGCCAATTGCGCATGCCGCGCGTCGCCGTCCCTTCGAGCTCGATAAAAGATAATGTCGGGACTAGTAGTAGAGCATGTTTGTGTAAGGTTACTGGATTATAGTAAAGTAGCGTCAAGCTCCCGGTATGATCACCGCCACTTCATGAGCCGATCTGCGATTGGAAGCATTGAAAATAATTTATCTGGCTTGAAATGCGCAGAAACAACAATACCTTTATAAGAAATTTGTGAAGAAAAGCGTGATTATTAAGTGGACGGCATGCACAGTGCCTAATACGCTTATGCTGACGAGGAATGCTTTCAGTACCATGATGCTCAAAGCGACCTTGATGCGACTGGTTCGGAACAACATTTTCAAATCTTCAAACATTATAATAATTGTTGACAGCGACTGCCATGGCAACTGAGATCGAATAGCCAATCACCCTGCGAGGTTTGGCTGTCTGCGTTTTAGTATATGTTTGTTTCCGGTTAGCAGGCAAGGAAAGAAATGGCGCTATCTTTCAGGATCCAGTGACTTTAGGTTTCTGAAGATAATAGTGAAAGCAAGATAGCCTGACTGGATTCATATTATCTGGTGGAGATGAGAGATTCGAGAATGGATGGAGTGGTGGGATCATAATTGTGCCGGGTTCGCTGAAACTAAGAAGTCCGCTATCAAAGATGACCGATACGTTGTGTTTGAAATGCCAAGAGGAAATCCTCGATGATGAGCAGTCAATTACGTGTAGTGAATGCGGTTCCATGAATCATTGCGGTAGGTGTGCGGGAATCTCTGAAGTAACACTAAAAACAAAGGGGAAACCTATCGTAACACGTGGAAATGCCCCACTTGTCGAACCTCAAAACTTAAGAGTGGCGCGACCAATAACCAAAATCGGATGTTGACGTATCGACCATGTTAGCTTCTATGAACAACAAATTAGACAAACTCTTAGATCTCAAAGAAACTGTTGGAGGCATCGAAGCATTCATTAGCATGATGTCGGCAAAATATGATGAAATATTAGAAAGTGT
Organism: Ixodes scapularis; assembly: GCF_016920785.2. NCBI lineage: Eukaryota > Metazoa > Arthropoda > Arachnida > Ixodida > Ixodidae > Ixodes > Ixodes scapularis. The sequence goes on along the minus strand of NW_024609890.1, from coordinate 92,719 downwards.
CAAAAGATAGAGGGAAGAAATTAAACAACTAAAACGTAAAGTGGCGGAACTCGAGGGAAAAGACAATGGTGAGGAGGTGAAGCGGCTCAGGAATGAACTTCATGACCTCGAATGGAGAAAATGAAAGCTCAACCTTGAATTTCACGGTATCACAAAGACAAAAGACGAGGATCTAATGAGCAAAATAAACGAAATAACTCCTAGCCTAGAACTGCCTGAGTTAGCTGAAGCCGAAGTAACAGCCATTCACCGACTGCCCTCAAAGCCAGATAAAATCCCTGGCATTATTGTCCGCTTTGCTTCGCAAACAACAAGGGACGCATGGTTGAGCAGGAGGGCAGGGTTACGATACAGTGGAAACAAATACTTCATCAATGAAAACCTGACGAAGCAAAATCGTGAACTACTAGCCAAGGCGAAAGATTGGACGAAGGGAAAAGGCTTCATCTACGTATGGCATAGGAATGGAAAAGTCTTTATCAGGCGCAAAGATGGTGATGACGCCTATGTGAGAAGAAACGAAGATGATCTGAAAGCGATCCATTCGTAGCTCGAGGTCTTTATCGTCTAGATACTAGGGTCTTCGCAATTCATAAAAGAATCACCGTACGTACTTCCCGCTGATTTTTCACAATATCTTGAACGCAGTTTTGAGTCGTCACTGAAAGTTTTTCATTTAAATGCAAAGTCTGCTAAAAATAAAGTAACGGATCTCGAGTGTCCTTTTAGCCAGTTTTCAATTAAATTCAATATAATTATGTTTGCCGAGACATGGTATATTGAAGAAGATGTCTTTAGGCGGCCATATTATAACCACTATTGTTTAAATCGTGTTTCTAATCGTGGCGGAGGTGTATGTTTGTTGATTGAAGAAAGCATCAAAACCGAATTATTATCTACTTTTTGTAGAATGACAAAGGATTATGAAGTGTTATCTTTGGCGACAGAAAATATGCTTATATCTGTGGTTTACCGTCCACCGGATGGCAACATTAATACTTTTCTTGCATATTTTGAGGGGCTTTTCGGATTCGGTAGTGATAATAACTTGAATGTAATCATTGGAGGAGATTTAAATATTAATATGCTACTTGATACTACGCCTAGAACCGAATTTGAAATATTACTTACAACGTATGGATATGCTAACATAATAACTCGACCATTAAACATTACAGTGCACACGGAAACTCTTATCGACCTCTTTATTACAAACATTGATCACGTATGTCTGAAAGGGGGTATACTTACCACCCATATAAGCGATCACCTACCTATATTCCTATGCGTAAATGATAGTCTTTCTCACAAAAAAATGCAGTCATTTAGGCACTTTCAGCATATCACCCCTTATAATCTGGACATGTTTCGTAATGATATTGAAAATGCTGACTGGAGCAATGTTTTTGCTGCAACAGACCCTGATGTAGCTTACGACACGTTCCTAGAAAATTTCAAACGCCTCTATATAAAAAAATTTCCCTTACAAGAAAACTAAAAAATCACGTAGAATTCGGAAACCATGGATTACCCCAAGTCTTTTATCGAAAATTAATGAAAGAAAAAAAAAACAAGTTATTCCAAAGATTTAACAAATCAAGAAATCAAGATGACTTGACAAAGTTTAACGCCTATCGCAACCAGTTAACGAAGGAACTAAGAACCGCTAGGGAACGGTATTATCACAATAGTTTTAGATCTTCAGCTGGACGTATTGATGTTATTTGAAAAAAAAGTAAATTCAATTAGAAAAAATAATCAGAACCATGACAACATAGATAAATTGCATATTAACGGAGAAGTTAAAGATACTGCTTTAGTTAATGTATTTAATGATTACTTTGTAAATCTAGTTTCTCTAGCTTACGATGATAAGGCTTGCGAGTATATTAAATATAGAAACTTAAATTCGATATTCTTGGACCCCGTTAGCGATTCCGAGGTCTTTAATGTATTTATGAACTTAAATAATACATGCAGTAGAGATGCGGATGATATCCAAATTAGACCCGTAAAATATGTATTAGACTTAGTCGTGCATTGTTTAACTCATATATTTAACTTGTGTTTATCTGCAGGTATATTTCCAAAACGTATGCAGATTGCCAAAGTTTCTGTACTGCATAAGAAAGGTGATAAGAATGGCATTAATAACTATAGACCTGTATCAATACTTCCCGTGTTTTCAAAAGGGCTTGAAAAACTTATTCATGTAAGATTGTCAAACTTTTTCGACAAGTATCAACTCATTACAAGGTCGCAGTTTGGATTTCGAAAACATTGTTCTACGGAACTTGCCTTACTTGAAGAAAAAGGATTTATCTTACGCAACTTAGAGGATAAGAAACTTGTTTTGGAGGTTTATATTGATTTTACTAAAGCTTTCGATTATTTAAACCACGAATTGTTATTACAAAAACTCGAATGTTATGGTGTTCGGGGGCAAGTTTTACATCTACTACGGTCCTACCTTGAAAATCGGAAACAATATGTGTGTTGCGGTAACTTTTGTTCTAATATAAAACCAATTTTCTCAGGGCTACCACAGGGAAGTATTTTAGGGCCATTTCTTTTTAATATGTATGTGAATTATATAGTAAATATTGACCAGTCTATTAAAATTGTAATGTATGCAGACGATACAACACTTCTTTATGCTGCTGATAATGTGCAAGAGCTCGTTTCAAAAATTAATTTAGTATTAGATAAAATATCATCATGGACCGACAGGAACGCTCTAAAAATAAATACTAGCAAAACTAAAGCTGTTGTATTTCGGACACAGCATCAATTTATTCCATCAATATGTAGGATAACCTTAAACTCAGTTGATATCGAATTGGTAGAGGATTTTAAAACACTTGGTGTAGTATTTTCTCATAATATGACCTGGGACCATCATATTGCGTATCTAAATAAAAAGCTATCTAAGGTTGTAGGGCTGATATGCCGGCACCGGTATATACTTCCAACATTAATAAACTCTTGTTATATAAATCGTTCTTTTATTCTCATTTGAATCACTGTTCTTTAGTCTGGAGCACAACTACTATAACAAACTTGGAGAAAGTACACTTAATTCAAGAACGAATGCTAAGAACTATTGCAAACGCACAATATTTGTTGCCTACAGAAAACTTATTCAAAATTTGTAATATACTTAGTATCAAAAATATGTATAGCTATAGACTATCCACAAGGCTTAAAAAAGAATTGCAACATCTTCCTTGGTAACATTGTCAAATTGACAAAAACATGTTTAAACGTATCAAACTCGTAACCCCGATTATTGGGAAATACCAACGTGTCGCTTGAATGTTGGCAAACAAATGTTAGCCTACCGAGTCCCAAGACTTCTCAATTCACTAATTTTACACACTATTGATATAGATAAATTGAATTTAAATGAATTACGTACTGTCATGTATAGCTTTGATGTAGTCTACTGATATTTGGTTTTGTATATCTTCGATGTTGTATCTCTATGTTCTCGGTAAGTTGTTAATAATTCCTTCTCATGTCCATGTATTTGTATTTATTATGTAAACGTATATTTTGTACATGAAGATTAATAAGGTAATTGATATCCGTTAAATGTACTTATTCTTTGATTGAATGCCTTTGTATTGTATTTTATTTTGTTCCCTGTGACTGCTGCTGAATGTAACTGGGGCCGAGAGCTTGTCAAGCCGTCTATCGCGGCTTTTATTCTCGGCCCCATCATTACCTGTAATGGGAAATGAAAATGAAGCTTATTATTATTATTATTTAAGAAGCGAGTTCATAATCAGAATTTTTTTTTTTTTTTAAGGTGGGTCACCCGGTCTACATAAAGCTGCGGCCGAGAATCTTGTTAGAGTTTGGAGATGCCTCTTGTTGTTCTTTGCTTGTGGCCAAGCAATTCCAGATGAGGTGTCTGCATGTAGCCGGGACTTAACACGTTTCACGGTTCGGGTTAGAGACCGGAGTGTCCTGCGATCTGTGTTTATGAAACAAAGTAGCTCCTGTGTAATTGCCGTGCTTGCCGCAATGATACGTAGGCACAAATTTTCTCATCTGTAGTAGCGAGGTAAGAGTGAGTTATCCTCCGTAGGTAGGAGGTCTGCGAACCGCGCTGTTATTTCGCTTCTTTCAGCCTCTTTTATTCGTCTGGATCGTGTCATGTTGCTGAGAAACGGCTCGTGAATCCACGATACCTTGGGTGGAACTGTATGCCTGTAGCTCGCTCCAGGCGTTCTTGTGAGCTTCTTCGCCACCCAGGACACCTTGATGTCCCGTAATCCAAGTAATTTTGACTTCTTCTCTACGGGATCTAAAGGATCATGGCTACTTTCTATATTTTACCTTGTACATTGTATCTTCTGCCTGGTTTAACACGAAATATGTTTTATCAGCCGATTTTTATAGAGTTCTGAAACGTTAAGCTGTAACAGCCGGTTGTAGTGGCCGGCTGTAACGAAAAACGGACACCGAAAGGCGTTACCCCTAGGAAACCATATAAAAAAAAAAAAAAAGTCCTTGAGTCCCTTGCACTGTTAAAACCCACCACTTTGAGATTATAAGCCAAGTAATTTTCCGACTGAGCTATCCAAGGTCTGGGGTTGAAGTACGCAAAAGCGAACTCATTGGCGCGGTGCGCGAAAGCGCGATAGCTCGCTTCGCGGTCTTTCGTGTCATGCTGCGCCATCTCAAGGCGTGTGTCGGAAATTAGGAAGAAGTTTAGGGAGCCGAAACCCTTGTATTCTTTCGTTCAACACCTTCACATATTCTGTGTGAGTGTGTTGAGAGCAATTAAAGATGCGTATATACGTTGTGGTTTGTCCTGTCTCTTTTTTCCTTATAGACAAAATATGATGACTTGAAGTTTTTGTTTTTGTTTCTACTCTCCTGTTTTTGTGAGGCAGTCACTTACTGCTGTACGGATTCTGGCTGAGTGCATGCCAGTATTGTTGAGCCGTCGTCATTTCGTGCGAAAATTTGTGCAATTTACATCGGTATTCTTCCGCAAGAGGGTCGCATATTGTTTTTGCGTGCGTTTTCGTCGCGTTCTCTTTCTTTTCGGGTGGTCCTTAGCCTTGTTTTTCAGTACCCGCTTGATCTACACAACAATTTCGTTCTGCCAAGAGGGAGGGAATTGCGCCGTGCTCGGTATTAGGTTACTGTTTTTGCGTATATCTCTAAGAGTTCTACTCGCTGACTTACATTACTTTATTCTGCCAGGTCTTCTATAATGGTCATTTTGGGCCTCTTTCTCTAGGTCGGAGAATCAGGTAGATTTTGGGAGGCCGGTGATCACTCGCATCGCTGATTTGTTGGAGATCTCTAGTTTATGCTTTTCACCTCTTGTAAATCGAAGATTGTTGTGTCCGCGTAGCTCCTTTGATGTAAGTAGTGCTCGTTCCATGAACTTGAGGGCTACTTAAATTGCTTCTCTATGCCTTATTGGTGACTCGCTTGATGATGTCGAGGCCTTGTCTTCATTCGGCCTTTAATTGGTTTAGTCAGTTTGACGCCCTCGAATCAGTGGGGTGAGAGACTTTGCTACCTCATATTTCACCCTATATCACAGTATTGTTTCTTGTGCAACGATATTGGGTAGGAATTTTTCTCACGTTGCTGAAGCTTACAGGCACTAGTCGGTCCCAAGTATATTCACACCATGGAAAACACCCACCAAGAAACTTCATTGTTGCGGTGTAAATTCAAGGATTAAACCAGATGCTTTCCTTCAGCCTGTCCTTCACAAAACTTGATAACAAAGTTGTGGGGATTGTATTGCTGGCGTTGTCCAGAATCTGATCACCAGGATTTTTTCATCAAGCTTTGTGATTCCCACGGCGACGATATGCAAAATGGACGTGCCACGATATTGTGCAGAAACCTATCTCACTTCACATGAGCGTACTTACACTAGTTGGGACCCAAGCATGCCCGCAAGCAAAGCTGCTCACCGAGAATCTTCTTTGCTGCGGCGTAATCACAGGGATAAAAGCGGGCGGTTTCTTTCAGTCTCTCCTTCGCGAAATTTGATGACAAAGGCTTGGGGATCGAATCGCTGTTGTTGTCCACAACGCGAATCCCAAAATTCCGCCATCCGCTCTACGATCTTCGTGGCGACGATGATTAAATAAGGCTCATGCATTGCAAGAACACAAGCACGGCAGGAGCATTCGATTTAGGCTCATTGATAATTTATGCCTTCACATACATTCAGGTAGTGTTTCGTGCCAAATCGCTGCGAGGACGGAAATAGCCGAAACTTGTGCGCGACTCAGCACGTGACCTGTGCTTTGTTAACTATAGCAGGTGGCTGGCTATGATCGACATTGGTGGTATACAGGGTGTTTCACGAAAAGTGGACAAATTGGATATTGCGAAAACTACTCGTTCCAACAAAACATCGCTTGTGTAGCTTTGGTCCTGGGCCAGGGACCTATTTAGGAAAATTATTAAAGTCCGGGATAATATAATTAAATTGTTAATTATTTTCCTGTAAAAAACTTTTTTAATATTGTGTTTTACGGGCGTGGTCTCAATCAGAAAATTGCTCAGGATCATTGAAAAACACTGAATCAACAAACTGTAGAACGATACAAGGCACGTGCATCATTTTACGGCTTTCTGAAAGACCGCACAACTTCGGCGGGTTTTTAAGTGCCGGTTTGCGAACGGAGCGCACCTCGGCCCCGACGGCACCACGCCCCGTGGAGAGATAGTGCAACCAACCTCTGCTGCGCTGTCCTCGCGCAACGCAGCAGAGGTCGGTTGCACTACTCCCCCACGGGGCGTGGTGCCGTCGGGGCCGAGATGCGCTCCGTTCGCAAACTAAATACTTAAAAAAAGAAAAACTAATTTGTGAGGTTTTTTAGAAGGTCGTAAATTGCTGCGCGTAGGGGCCTTCTATAGTTCTGCAATTTGTTGATTTAGTGTTATTTTATGATGCTGAGCAATTTTCTAATTTAAACTCTGCCCTTAAACACACTATTAGAAAAGTTAATTACGCAAAAATATTTAACAATCTATTATTCCGGACTTTCATCATTTTCCTAAATAGACCCCTGGCCCCGGACCAAAACGACACAAGCCTTTTTTTGTTTCGACGCCTCGTTTTCGCAATATAAAATATTTCCACTTTCGTAAAACACCCTCTATAATGTCGTCCAGATAACGTGGCCGCTTGTTCTGGCTGAGATTGAGGGGATGAACACTGCTTTTGTCGAAATTGTTCTGCGCCTGACATTGCCTGGACAAAAATCTAACGCACATTTTATAAGTTGAGAATGTGAAGGATTAGTTCTAAGCTGTATTCAATGCAAGTACAAACATTGCTCCATTGCCCCTCTAAAAATCCGAAACTTCACACCCAAAGGGGAACTTTGTAGATTTGAAAAACCAGCATGGCTCCGCCGCACTCCGGAAAGGTGATATTGTCCCCGGCCATAAGCTTTTTTTATTAAAAGACTTCGTACATAGACCTTCAGCACTTTAAATTTAAACACATAGCTATCGCCGCCAGTGAGTATACACAGGAAATCACGGTGTCAAAGTTGAGCACCTATACACCATGAGGTGGGGCTGCCCTTGGGATATGGCGTCACCGGGTCGCTTTAGATAAGAAATTTAGCCAGTGCAGTATAGGATTAATGGCCTTGTTAAAACAATCGTTTCGCCGGTACAACGCATTTTTATAAACCCGCAATCCAGCGTCCGATGTCCGCAGCCCAGCACTTGTATGTTTCTTTCTTTTGGAAAGCGAGTAAAATACACCATATATTTACGGATGGAAAATGGTGGACGAATGTAGAGTTTACAATACTAGTTTATGTAGCCGAACTTCTCCCAACAAACTAAAACAGAATGTTTGGGGCATCTTGCAGTGGCGACGGAAGGACGACTGTCTGAAGCACTCGTGACCGCTCCTGCCATATACGCGGTAGGTTCATAAATTGTCTGAACCCGAATATACAATGATAGCTGAGGATAGGCTGGAACGTTTCGAAATAATAAATCAGGCAAAAGGTAGAACAGTACAGGGCGGTTTTTGAACCTTCTTTCTCCGCGTGACAGACGTCACATCTTCGCTTCACACGCCGTACACCCCCTCTACAAAGGAGCGGACCGCTGCTTACCAAACGCAAAGCACACTGAAAGGGTAATGAACCCTATAGAAAACTGTATTGACATTCATTCTTACTATTAATCAAGATCATAGTCCCATGGGAAGATCCTTGCGGTCGCCATTGTCGCTTCCGTACTTTCAGTTCTTCGTAGTTTGAGCTAGCGATGCTAGTCGCGACTCATCGTCAATTTATTTTTATGTTTTTCTTCGTCGTCGCTGTTGTTTCTCTTCTTGACCGTCGTCAGTTGGCGTCGTAGGTCGTCGTCCTCGGTTGCTGTCATAGGCCATTAACATAGATCGTCGTCGTAGGCTGTTGTCACAGGCCGTCGTCGTAGGTTCCTCCACCTCGATCATCATATTCGGTCGTTGGCATAGGTCACCGTCCTCACTCGTTGTAAGTCGTTGACGTAATTTACGCTTCTCGTTCATCGGCCATTGTCACTGGTCATCGTCGTTGCTCGCCTTTTGTAGTGGCCCTGGTCGTCGTTCGAGTTCGTCGTAGTCGCTAGCCGTGATCTTTTTGCGTTCTTAGTCCTCGCTTTGGGCGTCCGTCGTCTTATTCATGGGGCCGTTAAACACGAGGGAGATTTACCCCGCACCTCCTCTAGAATGTCACGGGGTTCGAAACCACGCGCCTCTTGACGGTTAAGCGCGGCTCATAAATTGGACATGAGAACTCTGTGAGCACTCGACTTCAGCTCGTAAGAAAGAATGCCTCACCGGACACTCGGGTGATGGCTCGTGTCCAATCACTGCGCTGGTGAGAACAGCCAGACTCTCACATTGTCTGCCACTCAGCACGCGTTTTCCATTCTGCCAACCCCAGCGCGTCTGCATGATTACCGTTAACGGCACAGGATAGTCACAAGACCACGTGGCCACTTGTCCTGGCTCCGAGTTGAGGGTCTAAACAGTGCTCAAATTTCTCGAATTTTGGCGACTGCTGTTGCATAAAAAAAAAAAATCTAAAGCAAGATTGTTCAGTTATCAATGTTAGGAAGTGGCTCTATGTAGTATTTACCCTATTGAAATTTCGTCTTGAGGCCCACCAGGGTCGAAAATGATTGATGTGTATGAAATGTCCTTAAAAGTTTTCTAACTTTTAAGGACTATCGTAGAGATCACACTACCCTTCACGATATATGCCTCGTGGAGTCCGTTTGGTCATTTTGGAATACGGCGCGCCCGGGCGCGATATGTTCCCCCGTCCCTTCACGTCGTCGCGCGGCCCCAGCGAAGGGGAAATGTGCCGCGCACGAAAAAACCTGTTGTGGAAAGGAAGTCACTGCTCTCCACTTTAGCTTTCCTATGGTCGGTGACAGGTCAAGAGGGAAGGGGAAGCTCCTTCCACCTAGAGCGAACGTTGGAAAGGAAGTGGCATCCTCTCTAGTGTTCGCTCTCGTCAAGTGGAAAGAGCTGGGAGGAGCTTCCACTTCCTTCTTGACCTGTCACCGGCTACAGTTTGCACATTTACACCCTATCACTTTTTTATTTGCCAAGCCCCCTAAACGAGGAAGAGTGGGAGGGCAGGGAGAATGGGAAGGGAACTTTTGGCCGTTTCTTTAAAGAAAATATGTTTTTCTCCGTCAATGAGCGTTTCTTGCATCTTTGTTCGTCTGGATTCAGAATCATTCAGCGAGTTAAAAAGGACGCCGTAGACGTCGCCGTGATGGCATCGCGGATTTCTCAACGGCGGTGAATGTTCCCTGGTTGCTGGTTCATTGTTTCCGGTAGACGGGCTACTGACAGCGTGTATGTGACCGTGTGGCGCGTCAGAAGCGACGGCATCAGGGACGTCTCCGTTACGGCATCAATGATTTCTCAACGACAGGAGATGTTTGTTGTGCGTTCGTGGTTTTCGATAAATGTGCTACACTATCCACGGTGTGTATGTGTTCATGTGCTGCACCTGAAGCAACGGCGTCATAGACGTCACGGTTACGGTGTCAGGAATTTCTTGATGGCGCTGGGTCATGGTTGGGTGTTCGTGGGATTCGCTTAAAAAATTTGAGTGTGTGCATGTTTATACAACCTCTAATTTAGTCTACCTCAACGGGCAATTTGTCTCCCAGCTGTGGATGGGAAATTTAACCAGTGCAATACAATCGCTAGCCTGTGGTCTTAAACGTGCCTCACGCATTAGTGATGCATGACCTCATGCCGGAACGATGCTCATCTAGATCGAAATGGGTAAGTGTTGGGGTTGAAACCAGGATCCCTGTGTTTTGCGAGTGTGTATGCGTCCGCGTGGTGTACCTAGATATTGATCATAATGCAAATAATGCCAAGGTGCAAGTGAGCAGGACAGTGATGACAATGATAATCCCTGGAGCAGGGGAACAAAGAGGAGAAAGGACAAACACAGATCTCCAAACACAGCTAGGTGACTAATGCGCGACTGAAAAAATGCGCTTGTTCCTGGTATCGAACAAGGTGAGAACCAGGCGGATTTTTTTCAGTCGCGCACCAGTCACGTAGCTGTGTTTGGAGATTCGTGCTTCTCCTTTGTCCCCTTTTTTCCCCTTCTCCAGGGGTGTTCATTGTCAGTGGTGTACCTGCTCGGTTTCACTAGTTGCGCCACCGTACATCTGAGCGATTTACCCAGATGCATTACGAGTACCTCGAAATATATTTTTTTGCCACAAAGAACTCGGTTGTCCCTATTCGGTTTGGTCGTTTTTGACTACAGCTGCTTGCGCCCGGGCTTGAGAAACTCTGGTTCCTATCGTATTTTTCAGTTAGAACATGCATGTAAAACTCAATGTCTGAAATCAACTTCCAAGAATGTTTCAGACTGCATTTTTGTGTGGGGTTCACAGTCACTTGAGCGTCTAAAAGGTTGAAGGGCTTAGGGGGTCCGGAAGTCTGAAGGGTCTGAAGGGCTGAATGAATTTAAAGGGCGGAAGGTGGTTAAAGGGCTGAAGGGGTTCGGAGGCTTAGAGGGAATCATAACACAACAGGCCTGAATTGTGTATATTCAATGGGGTATAGAATGTAGAGAAATCGTTTCCTTGCTTCTTTTAACACAGAGCCACTGAGTAGTCGGCGGAGCGACTTTTTTGACCGATAACATCTGGTTCCTTCTCTTGTAGGTACCGGACCGCTTTTCAAGTAATCTGGAGAGAAGCGTATGTTCTCTGTCTGGATGGATAATTCTATGCCTTGTTTCTTCAGCATAGGGCCCGATAAACACCGCTTTCATGTGTGACATCGGAAATTGACACCGAACACCATTAACATTTCACCGAATGCGAAGAAAATAAACTTCAAAAACATGAAACCCTACTTATAACGTGCACACCGGTTTATACAGCCCCATCCGCTTACGTTGCGTTTTGTTACGGGAGATCACGTCTGCTTATGTCGAGGGTTACCGGAACACAAGTGCTTCACAATAAGCGCGGCAAGCAGTTCAAGGGCTAGCGTTGCACGCGATAATTCGAGGAGCGGATATTTCGATGACTTCATAACGCAATCTAGGAAATCTTAATCAAACGCTCCTGTTTCAGTAATTCTCGACGTAAGAAACCGTAAGCGTACGTTCCTGGGTGAATGGGTCGTACCTTCCGGTTATACAGGCCATTGAAAGTGCGTACGTCTACCATTTTTTAGTAGACGAACTTCAAAAATTAAGCAATTTCGGCTTGCTCTAAAATCTAAACAGGCATAAGTGCATTCCGTCTCGACGTCGGGTTACTAACTTATATGTGAAGAAACGTATCTGCGCCATACTCGTGTCAACGAAAAGGTAAAAATGGGGTAAAGGTTGTGAGTTTCATTTTCTGTTCTTTCAATTTGGTACATATTCCACCTAAATAAAGAGCCAATCTCTGGGACGTACGAAGAGGACTTGACAAAGAGACGAATAAAATACATTTTCACCCGGACATTTATTTTCTGAAATGCTACTGGCCATGAACTTTCAAGCTTTGGTTACATTGCAGACTAGGGATAAACATTTCTACAAAGGCTTCATTCTACAGACTGCTCGAGTAAATTATTTCCATTTAATTTAGGTACTTGAGTTTCGTTAATGAACTACAGACACGAATAAGTTTTTATACTATACGGGAAAACAGGGTAATGTTCTTGTCTAGCGAAAATGACAGAAGTCATTTTTGTAAAGCATGTAAAAAAGCACCGGTAATCAGAACCCCTGCAATTGCCAACATCTAGGTGATGATCGAAGCAATACTCACAGCACCTGAACCAATCGGGATGACAATCGCTGCTGTACGACCGTTTGTCGAGGCCAAGCAGACGCGTCCACGCACGTGACATCTTAAATACTCGGAAGTTGTTGACAATAGAAACAAAAGGAACAACAGAAGCAACATTATGGAGTCGCGAGACCAAGACACAAAGAGACAGGCGTAGTGTTTACGCAGTTAAAGCTGGCATTTGAGTAGAGACAGGTCGACGGCCTCGAGAACATCATACGCTTTGCATACAATAGGATAAATTCAATGCCCTTCAAGACGCAAATTTCACGCTATCAAACTACAGGTGAGTGAACTTCGAGCTCAAAACTACATTGTACTTTTTAAACAAACAATTTTTGATTTTTTTCTTAAGCTGCTAACAATGCATAGTAAATATTTTAAGCAGACATTTTTTTTGCGTTATACATAGAAAAATGATTGAGTTGGCTTTTTACTTAGGGCAAACCTTGCGAAAAAAATCATTTATTGTCTGATTTCTTCAATAAACATATATAAACTTATTGAAATTATACAGGTGGTCAACCGAGTATTTTCGGAAAGACGGGCCAAATACCGGTCCTGTCAAAATTACGCATGTCATAAAACAAAGGATAATGCCGCAGTCGTCTATGGCAAATGGCCAATTAAATTGATTAGCGTTCAGTATAAAAAGGTAAATATTGACGTTCCAGTAAATATATTTTAATTAATACTTTAAATGTATGATTTAAATTAAAAACTTGATGTGAATTAGCAAAAGCTACGAAGCCCACCAACATAACAATGCTATAATGCAAGCGTAGCATTTTACGGCGTTCCGAAAAAATTCTCAATTTTAACGCGTTTCTAGGTTTTGAGTTCTTGTTGGAGCGCATCTCCGCCCCAGCATTCTGGCTGCCCATTTCCAAAAAGCGCCACGTTATAACTTGCGCCGCCAGGCATCGCACGTTGAAGAGACTACACTGTTAGCGAAAATCTACACCTCCATACGTGTAAACCCTCGTCCCAGGGCGGACACCCCAAATGGTGTTCCTTTTACACGCAAGGCTCGGTGTATTTTGTTTGCACGCGAGGTGTCGTGTAAAATGAACATCTTGGAACGTTTACATCGTTCCGCAATCATACATATAGGGGTGTTTTTTTACAATGGCGGCCGTTTGACGTGAGACGGGATCTACGAGCGAGGACCAGCGCTTTACACGGCTTTTCGCCGCAGCGAAAGAGTAGTTTGCACGTGTTCATTCGTGGTCGTCCATACGCGCTAAACCACCGTAGACATTCACCCCTAAGCGCCGACGCCATATCCATTACGGCGATTACGCGACAGTGGGGGTGACTATCGACTGCATCCAGCAGCGTTTTTCCCCATCGAGCAGGTCCCGTTCGCGTGGCGGTTCAGCCGATCGCCGAGGCCTCATGCCGGTTGCATTTTCACCGACACCGGATAATTTCCACAGGAGGAATCTTTTCGCGACCACAGACATGAACTTTATTGAAAAAGCCCGTTTGCCGCGAGCGACGACGGATCGTTCCGACACCGACCCGAACCGACCGACATTTCCGACGTCCCGCTCACCTCTTTACCGCGAGCAAAGTTGTACGCGACGTTTCGACGCGTTCACTCATATCTGGTGTGCACGCAAATTTTGCGGCTTTCCGGGTCTGAAACAGCTACTGAAACAGCCAGCGAACGACAACGGACAGAACACCAGCGCCATTTAAACACGTGGTTACTTTTTTACTAGACTGTAGCTATAGTGGTTGTCGTTCCTTACACACTAAATGGACTATGTACGAACAAGGCGAGAATGAAATTGGGCGGCTGCTTGCGTCGTACGAGGAAAACTACAAAAAGGAAAAGAATTTTGGCATTTCTCGAAGTGCCACGCTCGAGCGGATGGCGTCATACCAATGCAACAGAACAGCACATACCACAAGATCAACATACAAGCGTACACAACCAACGAACAGAGGCGCTAACAACCCGACACTCCTACTCAATATCAGTAGTAACCCGCTCGGTATATATAGCAGACTTTTTGTTTTTGACGAAGGTCCGGTGACCCCCGCCGCATTTTCCAAGAACGTAACGATACTACACAATTATTACTTATACAATACAGTGACATAAGTATAATTTGGGAAGGTACAGATTTATCTTAGTCTAGATTATGGCTAAAAGACACCCTATATTAAAAAGAAATGTTTCGAGCTAGCCAAAATATAGCAAAATTAAGTTTCGTTTTCGGAAGTTCGAGCGCTCAAGGCTGGAATGCGCTAGCGAAGTGTGTCGACGCTCTCAAAGCTGCTGGCTGCAGCCCCCTTCCTCGTTTAGCATTTGATTTACGCGCACTCCAGTGAAAATGAGAGGTTAGCGGTAAGTATGCGCGCTCGAGTCGATATCTTGATAGTGTAAAGTATAAATCGCATGTAAGCGATCTTGCGAGCGACGAGACAAGCGACGGCGACCCGTTTCGCTGTCGCTAGGTCAGTTGCGCGACGAGGCAAGCCGCATGAAAGCGACGGCAGCAAGCGGCCAAGGCGATGAGCGACATTTTCTAGAAATCCAAAAACCGAGCGACGCGACGAGCGATAGTGAGAAATCTTCGTCATTCGTCGCTGACTCTCGTCGCTGTCGCCGTCGCTCGCTAAATCGCTTATATGCAGTTCAACCTTTATACTCACGCTAGTGTCGACTTGTAATACCCCCTGAGCCCAAGCAAGCGATAAGGATATTCAAATATGTCACAACGGTGGAGTGCATTCGCTAAGAAAATAGATATCGAAAATTCCTGCAGTTTGCCATCGGGATCCGTTGCTTGTTCTGTTGTCACCTTGGCGACACGGTCACTAAAGAGAAACTAGTCAGTTTGTTTATCCGAAATTACGAAAACCCTATTTGCCCACTGCTAGCACAAGCACTCTCGTATTTCATGTAAACAGTTTAGAAAGTTTAGAATAAGCTGAACACAATCGGTAAATTAATTTTCCGACCTTCATAAAAAAAAGAAAAAATCTTAGAAAACAATGTATCTTCAAAGAAACAGAAAAAGGAGCATTCAATTGCACTATCACGTAAACAATTTGGAAAAAAATATCAATTCGGAAGCAGGTTTTACAATCCCGAATTTGCTTCTTTCAACTTTTCAGTTACTTTAAGCTTATTTGCACATTCTATCCTAACAAATTTAGACACAATTGTATAAAAAGTACCAGTCTATATAAAATTCACGGCTTAACTAAATTCACATTTGTTTGGCAAAGTTCGATCTCAAGAATAACAGTTTTAAATTTCACATCTATTATTACAAGTGAGCAGTAAAAATCTGGAAGACAAAGGTAAACACAGAGCCGCGCAAAAAGGCATTCAGAAACAGAAAGAGATATAGGCCTGTGGCGGTCCTAGGGTTCAGCCTCCACACCACCTAAAGAAGACAATATTGCAATATATATATATATATATAGGGTGGTCCAAGTCACCAGGCTCGATCTAAAATGGACCGTAAGGTGTATTTCACTGATCGTTTTTTTTCTTGTAAGCTTACAAAGCGTAGATCTCTTTTAGTAAAAAATAGGGCCAAGAAACTTGCCACGGTCTACGGCGGGCGGTGACCCATACGACAGGGCCAGTAGCGGGATGTGTTTAGCGTTCGTATTGATAGATGGCGACAGGAGCAGCGTCTGAACGTGCAGCCGAACAGCGGAAGACAGCAGACGAAATCCGTTGGCAGCAAAAGCGCCGCTGCTATGCAGACGCGTTTTTTTTAACTTTAAGTCTTGATTTTATTGTTCGCATTTATTTTTAACCGAAGGTACATTTCAAAAAAGATTATATTCATTTTAATAAACCACGGTGGTCGCGAGCCGTCGCCATAAGGAGGTAGCGCCATCTATATATACGAACGCCAGACACACCCCGCTACTGGACCCCTGTCGTCTGCGTTGCTGCCCGCCGTAGACCCTGGCAAGTTTCTGGGCCTTATTTTTTTACACGAAGAGAGCTACGGTTTGTAAATTTACAAGAAAAAACCTACCTGTGAATTCCACCTTTGACGAAACGTTTAGATTGTTACGTGCAGGCGTCGATTTTTACGGTCCATTTTAGATCGAGCCTGGTGACTTTACGAAACAGCGCATAAATAGACAGTTATCTGAGATCCAAACGCAAAAAAAAACAAAAAAAACATCAGCGCTGCGTGAGTCTATATTTTTGTGTATTTGTTTGTGTTTGGATTTTGAGTAACTGTCTACCTTTGCGCTAGTTCGTAATTATGCCTTACCAACTCGCCCAATCTGCCGTATTAATAGAGTTGCAAAACACTTAGATCAACTACAATGCTAACGAGTGCAGTGTATAAAAGCAAGCTACTCGTCGGAACGAGCTCGACGGTACGAGAATAAAAAGAAAGTTTTCACAGCTAAACTCAGTCTGTCGCACTATCTCTTCCGTTCTCAACATCGAAAGTGCTACAAATTGGTGATCTGGACATGATGATCGACTCCGAGCGCCTGATATCCAGGGGAATCTCCTTCATGGCCAAGGGTACGGCAACCGCTCTGCCTTTTCGGACGAAAATGCAGTAGGCGGTATCTTCAACTTTCACGGCCTCCACAGCTGTAGCGCCTCCGCCACCGCCTCTGCTCTGTCGCATCTAGCGCCGGCATCTCCCAGCAATGGGCTGCGACCACCTTGCTCGCCCCACCGGCTCGGCAAATGAATATTCATCGACGTTTCCACACTGTTCACAAGGCACGTTGCTAGCTGACTAAGGTCTCCTCATCGTTGCCACGTCAGGCATTCGCTCTCAGCCCAGTTCCTCTCTTAGGCGATGTTGCATCGGCCCCGCGGTCAACTTGCATCCCCCTTTCAGTCCGAGGGTGTACACCCCGAACTGATCGAGCCAGACTGAAGGCACGACAGGGTCGATTTCCCCTCTGTCTGCTGCCTCAGTGCCTGACCTCGGCGTCGACTACCATGCACGGCTTCCGAACGCTCTCTTTCCTGCTCTCTAGTATGTCATCCTGCTTCCGGTCCATGTCAACAGCAACAACACCTCTCTGGAGCCGCAATCACTTCAAGGAAATTGTGCTATTTCTCAGTCTGCACAGCTGCAGGCGACGGCTCTGCGGTAGTCTATCGGTTCAGCCTCGACACCGCCAAATATGACAACGCTACTTATACTCGTGGCCACGAGCTCAACGACATGAGAATAAACAGAACGTTTTTATTGCTCGGAGTCGTTCGCAGCATCCTTTCCGTCCTCAACATCGTATACGCTACAGGTTGTAAGCAAGAGACACACTTTAGATGAAAAGAACAAATGCTCAGATCACGCATGCCGCGCGTGTCCAAAATTATCTATCATGTCGAATATTGTTTTGCTTTTCTTCATTCTAACAGAAGACAAACATCATTATCGCGCAATCAAAATGAATACTTACAAAACACATAAGTCCCAGTGTAAATGCTCATTGCTGATTCGCATATAGTTATTTAAAAGTGCACCGATGATAACACCTTTAGGTTGGGCAACAATACCGAGATTACAACGCTTGTTACCCTCTTAACAAAGAAGAGTTGTCCATTATAAAATACAAAAGAAATAAAAAATACTGGAAACCATGCAAGGTACAAATCTGCACAACAGGCTTCCGAATCCAACTACTTTGTCGTACTGGAGGCTGTTGCAGTGATAACAGCTTTGGATGAGCTGTGAGGACGGTATTCGCACTGGAACTGGGCGCCTCGGTGACTTTCACCTGTGTTCTCGAGTTGCCACTTCAGAATTGGAACGATTCCGCCCTTCCACGACCCTCGAACCGAATGCAAATAGAGTGGTGGCAGCACTGGAATGGAATGGGAATGAAATTAGTAGGTGCATTTTGCCCAGAATACAGTAGGAATGGAATAGACTTTCTTCTAATGCGAGCTGCGTCGATGCGGTCAAAGGGGCTTTTGAAACGGAATCATTGCACCTATGTAACTGACGGCTTGCTTATTTGACTGCTTATGTTTCTTCGAGGATGAAAGTGGCAACCCCCAGTGAAGCAACCAAACTGTAGGGCTGTAGGCGGACAAGGTGTCGTTCCTCGCGCCGTGAGACACAACCATATGGCTGTTGGGACCATGTGTGATTACAGCACCAGTCGCAGGACACCAGGCAAGGACAATGTCACACCTCCCGCATTTCGTTAATGCATGTGACTCCTCACTTACTATGTATCTCATAATAGTGGAGGACATATACGGTTCTTTTTGTGGAGAAGATGGGTGACTTAGTTTTCCTCTCTGTTATGAGGCTTTTACGCTTGTTGGTGCGATCGATATCTGCAGTGCCACCATACCTAGGGGGAACACATTCCACCCCTCTCAAATACAACAGCCTTGGCGCGGACAGGTTTTCTGAGCATGGCGAGAGCCATCATCGTCGGGGAGGTCTCGTCCATCGGGCGGTGAGGATGATGGTTGTTCTACATACCAAATTCACTGTTGTGGAAATGCTCGAGACACGTGCCGCGCGGCACTTCTCGGAAGAACATGGCGTCTAAAATCTAGCTCAGTGCTGCGCCAAATACTTTGCTGCGCTGTGCCGCCATGATCTTCCCAAGGATTGCACGAGTACGTGCCTCGTGCATCGACGCACCTTGATCTTCTTTTGAAACATGGAAGGCTTATAGGCGGAATCGGAGACGACACCGCCACGGCCGCCGCGAACATCCACGTGCACATGCGCGTGGACTGACGCGGACCTCCACTCCGTCAGGGCTGGATTCGGCGCTGTAGGCGTTCTGTCTAATGCAAAAGAGCAGAGTGGAATGTATTCCCCCTAGTAAAGTATTTGATCAAAGTTGTGCTCGACGAGTTTAGCGACCCAGATGAACCGTTCCGACCAAGAGACGGACGTCTTCGGGGAAAAAAAAATGTTTCATAAACAGCAGCAGCGAATCATAGCCGACCTCGAACCTTTCTTCTCCGACACGCATCAGATGAAAGACCCAAAGAGTAGATCGCAAATTCACGAATCATTTTGGGCTTAGCGCTTTCGAAAGTCGTACTCGTCACTTCGGTTTGTGTCAAAGGAACACGCAGATGACGTGCAGAAATGGCTTAAGCAAAGCCATAACGCAGTCATTTTCTTTCCTTTTTTTTGGGGGGGGGGGGGGGGGGGAGGGGGGGGGGGGTGACGCGGTCGTCTTTGCAGCGTCAGCAATACACCGACAAAGGTGTGGACGTTTTCCCGCCTATTCGCGTCTCCAGCTCAACGCTCGCCCTTCTGCGGCGGAAACGGGAAGCGGTCTAGTGAGGGTCCCCCAATTCTCCCGCTCAGCGGGCACGGCGGAACTGCTCGCGATCATGGCTCGCGAAATGTCATTTACGAATGCAAACAACACTCATCACTGTCCCAACGTAGTGCTGCTGACGGTGTGGGATAGTACCTTACTGGAGAGTTTTAGTATTGCGCATAAAACACGCATAGAAGCCAACGCAAGTGGTGTGCGTTTGCGTTAGAGTTGCGTGCGCCTCATCACCATGCGCCATCCAAGACCGCAATTTAGGGCTCCGCGCACGCGCAGTGTGTAACACGCAAAGCTAACGCAGACACGTAGCGCTTGCGTTCGCTCGTATACGCAATATTAAAACTCACTACTGTTTCACCGGCTTCCAACGCCAACGAAACGTGCTGCAGTGAGCAGACGTGCAAGCAGGTAGGCGTTCCTTCGAACTGGAAAGGCTGAGATTGGCTAAACGACGGAGCGTAAAAAAGAAAGTAACTAAATGTTATGAAAAAATTGGAAATATATACAAAAAGATATCTTTTTTTTTTTTTTTTTTTTTTTTTTTTACTTTTGGGCGTATGGTTTGGAAGGATATTGGCGGCGACTTTGGAGGTTTTGCCGATTCTCAAAAGTCGCGACTTTGATAGCAAAATATACTTTACCCACAATTAATGTCATTTTACGTGGATTTCTCACATTAGCTAGAATTTTTTCATTCATTTTAGAGTATTTTTATTCTATTACTCGGTAATTAAAAATGCTGCAATTGGCACCAGTGATGAGAATTAGTACACTTTTGATTGTCCTATTCGAGCGTTTGAAATTTGATCATAAGCAACAAATTATATTAAAGCTTAAAAATTACGTAATAAAATTTCTGAATTTTAATAATATTATTATTAATAGAAATCGCGGCAATGTATGCCCCCAATTAACGCCAAGATCGCTTTCCAGAAAGCTATAATTTTGTTTTTTTGTTTTGTTAGCATATGAAAAACTCTTGACATCGTTATCAAGAGAGACACTGGATTAATATAAAGTCCTTTGCGTCACGCGTTGCTATAAAAAGCACACACACACACTTCAGCCGCCTGACTCGGATTTCGTCTTTGCGTTGTTGCAGTGAGAACAGCGTTTATTAATTTGATATTGTTGCAGTCTTGTGAACATATCGTAAAAATTGGATTTATTCTTATTCTTGTGGTGGGAATATTGTTAAACTAATTAATCATCTAAATACCCCAAAACCCATTAAAAGGCCTGCAGTTCATTATTTTTCATGCCAATTATCTGAACGAGAAAAGGCAGCGAGAACGCACAAATATCAGCGGTGATTTTTTCAACAACTACAAATATCAGCCTGGATCCAACATGTATGTCACAAAATAAAGTTTTTGCGAACAACTTCTCTAACTAAATAATTAGGATGTGAAACACATCTTGAGTTATGAAACAATCCGAAATTAAAATTTCTACCGAGAAATTAAATCGAAAATAGAGTTTGGTTTCGGTTTCGCTCCAAAACTAAAACGCGCATCCTTCCGTAAACATTACGCTAAACACCGTTTTTGTTTTCAGGATAAAGGGGTGACCTGCACTCATAACACCCTAGTTTCCTCGTATTGCCATAAATAATTAGTGTCGCTCAGTGAAGCCAGCACACTAGACAGGCTCAACAGCGGCACGCATCTCCGACCCTCACTACAACCGTCATTTTGGAAAATGAGTGGCGCCACCTATAGTTTGTTGGAGTCGCGAATACAGGTGGCATCTTCAGTACACACTGTTACAAATGAGGCGAGGAGCCAGCCAGTCACTGTTTATTGGCTATTTATTGCGCAATGCTACTGCAACGCTTTAATTCGCACATGGCGCGACGCTCCGTCTGTTCGACGACGTTACCAGTCTAAGGTGCCTTCATACGAGATTAGTGACAAAACAAGGGGGGGGGGGGGGGGGGATGCCACAACAAAACGTGCAGCACAGTGTCCGCCGTGCTGAGATTAATGCTGGCAACGGTACCTATTCATAGCTTGCACGGACGTCAGTTGATCGGGCATAAAGCGGGAAACACATGTACGACGAAACCTTCCGATCCGACGTGCGGACTGCCGGAATGACCTTGAGGGGAGAGGGTTTTCGTAGCATCGGAGAGCGTTGAAAACCCTCGCCTCCGACCGTCGTATTGCGCGGTCGGACGTCGGATCGGACGGTTTCGTAGTACCTGTGTTTCCCGCTTAAGCGCGAAACACATGTACGACGAAACCGTCCGATCCGACGTCCGACCGCGCAATACGACGGTCGGAGGCCAGGGTTTTCGTAGCATCGCAGAGCGTTGAAAACCCTCGCCTCCGACCGTCGTATTGCGCGGTCGGACGTCGGATCGGACGGTTTCGTCGTACATGTGTTTCGCGCTTTAATGGAGGAAAGGCCGCGGGAGAGAGTAGACGCTGCAAGACTATAGACCGTTCCATTAGGGTCATAGCAGAGAGGGTAAAAAGAATGCCCTCCCCTTCTCACCCGTATGTCGTCTGCTCCGCCGAGTGGGCAGTACCTAGCATCCGGCTGGCGCACAAACTGTTTAAAATCGCGTCATTCTGGGAATTTCAAGCGCAGATACGAAGATTTTGGTATGCCAGTTATCGTGTATTACTATGCTAGGTAAAAAAAGACTAACAAAGTCCAGTTGCGCTGTTATCTGCGTGCAAATAAAAAGAAATAGGGAAAACTGTGTCAGACTGGCCGGTCTTTCCGGCGAAAAGTGAATCCGGTGGCTGTACCTTTTTTACTATACAAAGTTCGTACTAATGTAGGCCTTTAGCGACTATCAGTGGAAGCCTGAAATAATAAATAAAAAATGAAAGCCCTTTACAACTCCCTGTAACACCGAATTAGAGCGCAGCTCTTGAGGAGGAGGAGGGAAGGGTACTGGGGGTCACCTGTTCTCGGGCGGGGAGGGGGGGGGGGTGTCACGTGACCTCGGGGGGGGGGGGGGTCATGTGACCTTGGGGGGTCACGGGACCCCTCAGAAAAATTTTTCCGCTAGATTTAGCGGGGAAATTTTTTTTTGCTAGATTTAGCCGGGAAATTTTTCCGCTAGACTTAGCGGGGAATTTTCCCGCTAGATTTAGCAGGGAAATTTTTCCGCTAGATTTAGCGGGAAAAATTTTCCGCTAGATTTATCGGGGTATTTTTTCCTCTAGATTTAGCGGGAAAATTTTCCGCTAGATTTAGCGGGGAATTTTTCCGCTAAATTTAGCGGGGAATTTTTTTCCGCTAGATTTAGCGGGGAAATTTACCCATAATGCACCGCGCGGGTACGCCGACGGCGACGCCGCTCAAGCCGGAAACGGGCGCCTAAGAGCTGCGCTCTAAAACGTGCTCTCCTGCCGCAATACACGCAGTAGTCGAGGGTAGTACTGCCGGCTGACTCAACTGCTATTTAAGTAATGGAGAAAAGATACGTCAGTTGATCATTTACCGAAGTAGAACAACAGAGAGCTCTAGGCTGATTTTGGAGTAGCCATAACTATTCTCAGAACCGAACCACTTCACAACGGCAGCCACGAGCGAGAGTTCGATGTTCCGTACAGCCCGGCGATACAGCCCAAAGATGGAGAATGGCAACCTCCCGTTTCGTCGTCTGCTAGCGGAGTCGGGCGCGTGCCCTCTCTCTCGTTTTACCCCGCCGAACCAGCCGAACCCGCTGAATTTCCCGGATATATAGAGGTGTCGAACAAAATGGTGCCGCCCAGAGAGCGCTAAATGGAGTGGTCTATAGTCGGTGACAGGTTAAGAGTGAAGTGGAAGCTCCACCCACTTCTTTCCACTTTAGTAGAGCGAACGCTGGAGAGGAGGCGAGCTCCTCTCCACCATTCGCTCTGCTGAAGTGGAAAGAGGGGGGAGGAGCTGCCAGTTCGCTCTTGACCTGTCACCGACTATAGACCTTTTCCACAAGGGCGCCGCCATCTTCAATTGTCGTCACTTCCAGTATGGGCGAAAACGTAAATTTGCCGTTGCCACGCCAACAGAAGACATTTAGGATATAAGCCTAACCGTCACACATTCTCGTTTTGGCTCCGCTCTATTTTTTTACTGGTTACAGGTTGAAACGTTTTACTATTTTGTCGTCGCCCATACTGGAAGTGACGACGATTCAAGATGGCGGCGCCCCTGTGGAAAATGTCTATAGCGGAGCACTCTACCAACTGATCTAATCAGGAGCTGGCGGTGAGCAGAGAAACGAGTGTTAATTAAACTGCCACCAGTCTCGATCATAACCACCGCAAGGTGGTTATGATCGAGGTTTTTATGATCAGTCATAAGTCATAAGGTGATTATGATGAGTCAGTCGCTAATGATTTTATATAACGAGTTTTAGGGGAGGTTCCCACAGGCAGAAGTTAATTTATTCTTAGGGAAATCTTCTCCCCTTTGAGGACTTTCCCAAAAATTAGTAGCTCAATCTATATGAATAGGGCTTTATATGGAATTTCTCGATCTTGTCGACATCGTGAGGCAAAGGAAAGAGGCTCGTTTGAATCGCTTAGGTCACTGATATGACACCTCAGCCATATTATTAGAAAGGAAAGTAAGGCTTCGTGCGACTGCAGTACTTTTCCGAGGAAGAGTGAAACCCGCGAGTCTTCGAAGTTTTTAATGAGGCGCGGCCTGCTCCTCGTCCGAACACGCACAGTGGAAGCGGAGCTCCCCCCCTCCCCCCACCAACTCATGTTTACAAACAAACCGGAGCGCCCGGAGCGCCCCTAGCGGACGCCACCGGCGCCGCGCATGCGCGATGGGGGTGTGGGCAAAAAGCTCGCCGTCGCCCATAAACAAACCATTGAAATGCGATGTTGTCGGCGTCGGTGTGAGCCCCCCTGTCCTTTTTCGCGTTCGAATTGTTGGTTCTACGTCTTCCTGGCGATGTCTGACTATCTTGAGCGGCGTAAGCGAAATTACCGAGGCTCATTACACCGCAAAACTTCACGTGAATAATGTGACATGCGGCGATTCATTCCGCGTGGACGCCGCAGATTGTACGCTAAAGCCTGATTCGCATGATGAGATTTCGCTCAGAATTTTCAGTCGCGACGCCGCTCGGGCGGCAAAAGCGTGAACCGTAGCTGAGATGGTCGACGACGATACTGAAAATCGCAAGCAGAATCGGACCAACTGAATTAGGCATAACAAGTCGGTGTTGGTCACTGGTAACAATGACCAACATCTCCTCGTATTTACTGTTTACATCCAACCTACTTACCAACCTTCAAATTTAAGTCTTTTGAGGCCTGCACTCACTTCTTATCGCTAGTACCGCGCCAACATTTGGTCTACGGACCGGCGTCGTCTAAGAGAGCAGACGACAAGCAGAAACGTTTGAAAGAGCAGACGACAATTGGAACAATCAGGCGGCCGTTTGAACTTGAAGACGCACTGAACGTAGTCCCGAGGTGGTCCGCACAACTTGACAGTTTTCTCGCGTTCATGTTAGAACAAAACAAATAAATCTGATGGCCACAAGTATCCGTGAATAACCCAAAGTGCTTCCCGCCCAAGCAATCGTTGTCCGACGGCGTCTGCTTTTCCCTTTTCACGGCGCATATCCAGATTCTCGGACGAACCGAGCACGTGAAAACTGACCTTCAAACCTTTCTCGACACTTTTGGTACGGCCCCAGTCGCGGCGTTTTGACGAGAAGTTAGGTTTTAGTCTGGTTCCTTTCAAAACAACGCAGGAATACACGTCCGCATGGGGACTTCTGCCCACAGCCCCAGACCGGAAGTGCGACCGACGCGCCACCACCGCGCCGTGACGTCACAGAGGTGAGTTCGTTTATAGAATCGCAAGAAAGAGAGAGATGCAAGAGGAAAAGAATGAAAGATCCTCGGACGAAAGCGCGAGGAAGCTTATCAGCTCAGCTTAGTGATGACGTCATATCCCAAAGGAGAACGTTTCGACTTATAAAAATATTCGTGACGGTCTTTATTTGTCGTTGCAGGAGGAGGAGGAGGAAAACTTTATTCAAAAGCTCAGGTCCGAGCCGTCTTAATCGTCCGCACTGGAGGGTCGTTGCAGGGATGCAGGAGCGAATTTTGATTTTGCGACAGATATGTGGCATCGTCCACGATTGGCTAAATTACTCACCACCTTATTTGCCCCGCCCCGACGATAAGCGGGTAGGACGGGGAATGATATCTTCTCGTTTCACCGAACAGAAGGAACTCGTAGGTGGCGTAGCCAGAAAAGTTTTTATAGGGTGTCCATGACTATAGCGTACAGGGGGGGGGGGGGGGTTGAATCTTTTAGGTTTTTTTTTTATAGATTTTATGAAGTGAGCGGCCGTGCTCCTCGTGCGTAGTTCGGTGTTGCCTTTGCTGAATGCATCAAAAATATTGTAGAAGCGTTATACACGTCATGTAGATTGCAATATGTTATACAACAAACGTATATATAAAAAATAAAGCAAATAATTGAAGAAAAAAATCTCAGGATCGGTCTCGGGCCGGGCCCGTCCGGTCTCGAGACCAATGTGTACACCCGGCCCGATCGGACCCGGGCTTTTTTGTTAGCCGGGCCCGTGCGGGGCAATAGTGCAGATTTCTCCAAATAAGCGGGACATAAAAGACTCAGTAAAAATAAATCATGATCAAATTAATCATACAGACATATACAGTATGCATACCAGGCAACGTATATACTTGGGTAGGGACAAACGGGGACATTCTGGGGATATGGGGAGTTTTCGACTCGGAAAATTCCCCAGCCGAACGAAGCCGCGAAGCCAAGCGCGAAGCCCTGACGATGATGATGATGATATAGACTTGACTTCGTTTCTTCGCGCTATGAGTAAAACCCGAACAAAAAGATGTAGTGTTGTGAAATATAATATTACTATTAAGAGATCGTGTCCAAGCTCTGAATAAAAAGCACGTGTTGGTTACTTAGCGACTTTATATATTAAATGAAAGCAATAAAGTCTACGTTCGCGTCCGCATCACTGCGGAGTACAGGTTACACGTGTCGAGTGGGTTTTTTTATTTCAACATATTTGAAGTTATCGCTCAGGCCTCTCCTCACCATTACGAAATAATCTTTCGCCTTTTACTAAAGATTACCGTGGGGAGGGGCACTCTAATGAGCCTATAGGCCAATTTTTGGAAGGCCACTACCGTTTGGTAGAGGCCTCATAATGAAATTCAAAAATAAGAATTCAATCGTGGTCTACACTTCACTCTAAAAATGTTTGTTCGTCTACTTTCACGCACAAAGCTCGGAGAGCCTCAACTTACGGAGGTAGCTCAGTGAATGACGATGCCGAATCATATGTTTAGACCAAAAAACGCAGTCTGAGTTGTGACATTAAAGGCCGACCACCAGACTCGAGATTCTGCAAGGCAGAATATCCTCCTCGCATGGGGGAGGAGGAAACAAGCAGCAGTGGACAACGTAGAAAAGGGGAGAGGAGGACGTGAGAGAAAAGTGGAAAGCGCGAACTGGTCGTCGGTCTTTAAAGACCGACGACCAGTTCGCGCTTTCCACTTTTCTCTCACGTCCTCCACGCTTGCATTGCTTAAAGACCGACGACCAGTTCGCGCTTTCCACTTTTCTCTCACGTCCTCCACGCTTGCATTGCTTAAAGACCGACGACCAGTTCGCGCTTTCCACTTTTCTCTCACGTCCTCCACGCTTGCATTGCTTAAAGACCGACGACCAGTTCGCGCTTTCCACTTTTCTCTCACGTCCTCCACGCTTGCATTGCTTAAAGACCGACGACCAGTTCGCGCTTTCCACTTTTCTCTCACGTCCTCCACGCTTGCATTGCTTAAAGACCGACGACCAGTTCGCGCTTTCCACTTTTCTCTCACGTCCTCCACGCTTGCATTGCTTAAAGACCGACGACCAGTTCGCGCTTTCCACTTTTCTCTCACGTCCTCCACGCTTGCATTGCTTAAAGACCGACGACCAGTTCGCGCTTTCCACTTTTCTCTCACGTCCTCCACGCTTGCATTGCTTAAAGACCGACGACCAGTTCGCGCTTTCCACTTTTCTCTCACGTCCTCCACGCTTGCATTGCTTAAAGACCGACGACCAGTTCGCGCTTTCCACTTTTCTCTCACGTCCTCCACGCTTGCATTGCTTAAAGACCGACGACCAGTTCGCGCTTTCCACTTTTCTCTCACGTCCTCCACGCTTGCATTGCTTAAAGACCGACGACCAGTTCGCGCTTTCCACTTTTCTCTCACGTCCTCCACGCTTGCATTGCTTAAAGACCGACGACCAGTTCGCGCTTTCCACTTTTCTCTCACGTCCTCCACGCTTGCATTGCTTAAAGACCGACGACCAGTTCGCGCTTTCCACTTTTCTCTCACGTCCTCCACGCTTGCATTGCTTAAAGACCGACGACCAGTTCGCGCTTTCCACTTTTCTCTCACGTCCTCCACGCTTGCATTGCTTAAAGACCGACGACCAGTTCGCGCTTTCCACTTTTCTCTCACGTCCTCCACGCTTGCATTGCTTAAAGACCGACGACCAGTTCGCGCTTTCCACTTTTCTCTCACGTCCTCCACGCTTGCATTGCTTAAAGACCGACGACCAGTTCGCGCTTTCCACTTTTCTCTCACGTCCTCCACGCTTGCATTGCTTAAAGACCGACGACCAGTTCGCGCTTTCCACTTTTCTCTCACGTCCTCCACGCTTGCATTGCTTAAAGACCGACGACCAGTTCGCGCTTTCCACTTTTCTCTCACGTCCTCCACGCTTGCATTGCTTAAAGACCGACGACCAGTTCGCGCTTTCCACTTTTCTCTCACGTCCTCCACGCTTGCATTGCTTAAAGACCGACGACCAGTTCGCGCTTTCCACTTTTCTCTCACGTCCTCCACGCTTGCATTGCTTAAAGACCGACGACCAGTTCGCGCTTTCCACTTTTCTCTCACGTCCTCCACGCTTGCATTGCTTAAAGACCGACGACCAGTTCGCGCTTTCCACTTTTCTCTCACGTCCTCCACGCTTGCATTGCTTAAAGACCGACGACCAGTTCGCGCTTTCCACTTTTCTCTCACGTCCTCCACGCTTGCATTGCTTAAAGACCGACGACCAGTTCGCGCTTTCCACTTTTCTCTCACGTCCTCCACGCTTGCATTGCTTAAAGACCGACGACCAGTTCGCGCTTTCCACTTTTCTCTCACGTCCTCCACGCTTGCATTGCTTAAAGACCGACGACCAGTTCGCGCTTTCCACTTTTCTCTCACGTCCTCCACGCTTGCATTGCTTAAAGACCGACGACCAGTTCGCGCTTTCCACTTTTCTCTCACGTCCTCCACGCTTGCATTGCTTAAAGACCGACGACCAGTTCGCGCTTTCCACTTTTCTCTCACGTCCTCCACGCTTGCATTGCTTAAAGACCGACGACCAGTTCGCGCTTTCCACTTTTCGCCCGCTTCCTCCTCTCCCTCCTACCCTTTCCACCTACGCCCGCCCCTCTTGGTCCCTTCTTTCCATCCTTCGCTTCCCTCGCCCGAAGGCGTGGAGAGGAGGGTCTTCTGCCTTGCAGAATCTCGAGTCTGGTCGTCGGCCTTTAAGGTGCAACCCCACCCTTGGTTAGTGTGATTCTGAACCAACAGATGGCAGTGGGATCGCCTTCCAAGCCTGTTCATCAATCCGAGAAATCGTGTGTGGTGGCGCTTCGATACAGGGGGATATTTTTCTATATCCTGAACTTGACATCCCTGGTATCTTGCTTGTTTTTCTCTGCACGAGCTTCCTTTGGAACGCCCACAGCTGCGCCAGTTCTCGTGCAAGGGGGCCATGCTTACGCTCCGAGCTCACGTTTCTAGCAAGTGTGGGCAGAACAGAACGCGAAAATCGTCCTGAGCCAGATGGCGAGGCACATGCACAACAAAACCACCGACGCGTTGAAATATATAAAATTGCCTGTGCGCCGTTACCGGAGATTTCAGAGGCCAGTTACACAGATTTCAATATGATCAGATTTATGTTGACACGAATGAAGGTGACAATAGGACGAATAGTGAACTGAAAAATAAAGGCTTAATCGGCGAACTTGTGCCAAACAAAAAAAAAAAGTAAACAAAGAGCGTCGAGGCAGCAGAAAAGCAGGCGGCGATTCGACAGCGTGACAGAGAGCGGGAGCGAGAGTGACTCGACAAGGTCGCCGGCAGCTGCTTACCTACAGTGCGTCACCACCTCGAAAGTTTGGCAAAGAAGGTTCGAGCGTCGCGCTCGGGGCGAGGATGAACTGGCACTTTCGAGAACAAGAAAACAGAGCGAAAGTTACGCCTGGTGAAAGAATGAACGCCAATCTTCTAGAAGTCCGTGACTGAGCGTTGCTTCCTCGGCTCGGCGGGCGGCAATATGACGGGCCGGCGCTTTTGTCGTGCATGTGTTTGGCTTTTTGTGGATTTCCAGGAAAACGAGCTGACGGAATAGACTTGGGTGTCAAAAATTCTAGCCTAAGAAATTAACCGCCTAAAAAATAAAAAAAAAAACTATTTTTGGGGGGTTAGGTGCCTCATTTAGGTAGTTGAGTGTTCATTTTGACCAAAACCACGAGACTGGAAAACACACACAAAAAAAATGACACTCAGGTTTAGATGTTGAGTTTGGTAAACCCAAAGTAAAGCTGGTGCTGGAGTCATAATAAAAAAAAAAAATGCCGAGGTTAAAAATTAACTCACAGCAATAAATGATAATAATTAATTATCATTAATTCGTTGTTATAATAATTAACGAATTCAGTGATAAATGCAATGACTGACCAGGCAAAGATTCTTGGTCTGTGGATAGCTTTTCCACAGTCTAAGCATAGTACAGGATGTTACAAAAAAAAATTACAGGGTCTGTTTTTTTACCGCAAGAATAAACTAGGCATTGCCGAACGCTCATTTTCCGCCCGGAGGCAGCGCTAGAGGTCACAACCAGATGTCAAAGTTCAGCCCGATCCAATACTTTATTCAAAATTTAAGTGATTTTCTGAAACGTTCAATGGGAAATGGCGGCCGACGGAGCTTTCGAATACATGGGGCTCTATGGGCACCAGAAACCGAAAGCGGGCAAAAATGGGCTTCATTTTCCCATTGAAATTTTTAGAAAATCACTTATAACTTTTGAATAAGGTGTCCGTTCGGGATGAAACTTTGGCATCTGGTTGTAACCTAGCGCTACCTTTTGGCGGAAAATGAGCTTTAAACGATGCGTAGCTTATTTTTGAGGTAAAAAAAAACTGTATTTTTTTTTGTGGCATCCTATACCAGTCTTAATTTGGTGACAATTGAAAACGAGCGTGTTGGTTAATAGCGGAAAACAAACAGCGCAAGGACAAGGACAGAGTAGAAGGCGGTAGACACACACAGCGCTGACTTACAACTGAGCTTTATTGGCACTGACAACCTGTATAAATACACAATTTGCCCGGCCCAAAAGCCAAGAAAAAAACACAAGAGGAGGACTACACGTGTTCCTAGAGTCATCTGCAGGCGCCGTTGCTCTCCGATCTGAGTAGAAAAATACACTCCTTTTCCGTCAAGGCAAGTGACGGGGCACTAACACACTCAGAGCCCCAATGTCCAATGGCGCGGGCTTCTATAATCTCACGTGTCAGTTTATCTTACCGATGCACGGTCATCAGTAAACAAAAAGATAAACTGACACGTGAGATTATAGAAGCCCGCGCCATTGGACAATGGGGCTCTGAGTGTGTTAGTGCCCCGTCACTTGCCTTGACGGAAAAGGAGTGTATTTTTCTACTCAGATCGGAGAGCAACGGCGCCTGCAGATGACTCTGGGAACACGTGTAGTCCTCCTCTTGTGTTTTTTTCTTGGCTTTTGGGCCGGGCAAATTGTGTATTTATACAGGTTGTCAGTGCCAATAAAGCTCAGTTGTAAGTCAGCGCTGTGTGTGTCTACCGCCTTCTACTCTGTCCTTGTCCTTGCGCTGTTTGTTTTCCGCTAATATGAATGACCAACTAGCCCAATCGTCAACACTACTGGTTAATAGATACAAAACTTGAAAGTATAAAACAGAGAGGACGAGGACGGGAACAGGACATCTTTCATTTAGCAACAACATAGAATGGCACAACGATAAAAAACCGCCCCCCAAGGGTCTCAACGTTCTCAAAGAGAGAAATGAGATACTAGTTATGAAGGAAAGGGAATACACTAAAAGAAAAGTTTGAAAAGCGCATCAGTAATCTAGTTATTTTCGATTAGCTAGAATTAGCCTTGGTCATTGTCAGTGATAAAGCAGAATTATTATTGTTTGCAGTCCAAAAAGAATTGTGCTATAAATATAAGAGTTTAAAAATCTGTAGCGTCACGACGAGGTGTCAATATTCTAGTCATCTCTGGTGTTAAGAATTCTACCTCTGTCTTTGTCAATGATAATGACGGTGCTGAAATGTTGTTGTTAACAGTCCCCATGGCAAATGACTCGATGATTTCGCTCCCAAATCTGTTGTTGTGCCCGCCCAGTATCTTAGTATTAGAAAAATGAGAAGTACAGTCATCGCATGTGCGGCTGTGAACGACAATGGGGTGATACGACTCAGTTGAAGCCTTTGATGCTTCCAAGTTATGTTCTCTGAGTCGGTGGTTGACGCATCTCCCAGTCTGTCCAATGTACTGACTGCCACAACTTAGTGGAATCGAATACACCTTCCTTTCTTCGCATTCTACGAACTTTTTTGCATGTTTTACATTGCACCCTCGGGGACTGTCGCTCCCATTAACCTTTTTGCACATCTGTTTGAGGCGCATACGACAAGAAAAAAACACACTCGTGTCGAACTTGGACGCAATAGACCTTAGACGGTGCGCGGAATTGTGCATGTAGGGAAACACAGCGAAACGACCTTTCTTTTTTAAAACAACTTGCGGAAGTTGTGGTTTGATAATGAACCTCTCAAGGGTGGAGCGAAGTAGGTCAGCAGGAAAGCCTGCTTTTTCTAACCTCTGCTGCTGCAACTTGAGGCTACTTTCGGAGAAATGCGTGCATGACTTGAAGAATGAGGACTTGAAAAGTGACCTTACTATTCCATGCTTAACGGACTTGGAGTGAGCACTGGTGAAAGGGAGGACTGGCTTCTCCGACCTCTGCTGGAAGGCCCAACAAACACCTGGGGAATGAGGATGCAATCGTAAATCCAGAAATTGTAATCCTTCCACTGAAGGATTTTCCCGGGTAAAAGTAAGCCCTGCCGCACAGTCTTTGAAAACTTCAAAGATGCATAATTCAGGAGCATAATTTCAGAAATTGGGTGTTGGCAAAAGCCCCTGGGTCGTTATCTACAAAAACATTTGTCTAATATCATCCTCCCTCAGCCTTTCAGAGTCCAAAACTCCCTTGAATTAATCCCCCGCTTTGATTCGCTTCATTTTTGTTCCATCCCGCACTCAGTTATGTCCTTCGACATTGAAGATATGTATTACAGCCTAGAACCAAAACTCACCTTAGATTCTGTGACTAATGCAATCCATGAACACGGAATTTGCGACTTTCAAAATTCCTCCGGTGTTTCGGTTGAGGGTTTCATCGACCTGATAGATACTTATTTACAGTCCACTTTGGTAGAATACGAAGGAAATATTTACAGACAAAAGAAAGGAGTTTGTATAGGCTCTTGCCTCGCACCTGTCCTTAGCGAAATATTTCTTCTTTTTGTTGACAGGGCTATCAACGATCAGTTGAAAAAGTCCTTCCAGGGTTGCCTAGTTTTTAGGTATGTTGACGATTACTTGGTCATTTATCCAGATGCTGCGTCCGCTGACAGCATCTTTGAAGTTTTCAAAGACTGTGCGGCAGGGCTTACTTTTACCCGGGAAAATCCTTCAGTGGAAGGATTACAATTTCTGGATTTACGATTGCATCCTCATTCCCCAGGTGTTTGTTGGGCCTTCCAGCAGAGGTCGGAGAAGCCAGTCCTCCCTTTCACCAGTGCTCACTCCAAGTCCGTTAAGCATGGAATAGTAAGGTCACTTTTCAAGTCCTCATTCTCCAAGTCATGCACGCATTTCTCCGAAAGTAGCCTCAAGTTGCAGCAGCAGAGGTTAGAAAAAGCAGGCTTTCCTGCTGACCTACTTCGCTCCACCCTTGAGAGGTTCATTATCAAACCACAACTTCCGCAAGTTGTTTTAAAAAAGAAAGGTCGTTTCGCTGTGTTTCCCTACATGCACAATTCCGCGCACCGTCTAATGTCTATTGCGTCCAAGTTCGACACGAGTGTGTTTTTTTCTTGTCGTATGCGCCTCAAACAGATGTGCAAAAAGGTTAATGGGAGCGACAGTCCCCGAGGGTGCAATGTAAAACATGCAAAAAAGTTCGTAGAATGCGAAGAAAGGAAGGTGTATTCGATTCCACTAAGTTGTGGCAGTCAGTACATTGGACAGACTGGGAGATGCGTCAACCACCGACTCAGAGAACATAACTTGGAAGCATCAAAGGCTTCAACTGAGTCGTATCACCCCATTGTCGTTCACAGCCGCACATGCGATGACTGTACTCCTCATTTTTCTAATACTAAGATACTGGGCGGGCACAACAACAGATTTGGGAGAGAAATCATCGAGTCATTTGCCATGGGGACTGTTAACAACAACATTTCAGCACCGTCATTATCATTGACAAAGACAGAGGTCGAATTCTTAACACCAGAGATGACTAGAATATTGACACCTCGTCGTGACGCTACAGATTTTTAAACTCTTATATTTATAATACAATTCTTTTTGGACTGCAAACAATAATAATTCTGCATTATCACTGACAATGACCAAGGCTAATTCTAGCTAATCGAAAATAACTAGATTACTGATGCGCTTTTCAAACTTTTCTTTTAGTGTATTCCCTTTCCTTCATGACTAGTATCTCATTTCTCTCTTTGAGAACGTTGAGACCCTTGGGGGGCGGTTTTTTATCGTTGTGCCATTCTATGTTGTTGCTAAATGAAAGATGTCCTGTTCCCGTCCTCGTCCTCTCTGTTTTATACTTTCAAGTTTTGTATTTAATTTGGTGATTTGGTGATTTATGCGCGCAAGTAGTGGTGTGCAAAGATAAAAAAAGATGCAAACGGGTACAGTTTGACATTGTATAAAATATAGTGTAAGCACTCACATGGTACTTAAGAATGAAACAGCCCTACATTTTGCACTAGCGTTGAGTGTATCGAAAGTTAAGGGTGCATCAAAGGCTACTTGTACACATATACTGCTCAGGCCATTATGTTTGAAAGCTCATAGTACTTTATTACCCTCAGATTTGGTGTAAGTCCTCTCCTCATGGCTTACAAGAAAAAGAAGGAAACATTCTAAGCTTGGGTTGATAGAATAACTCCACCTGCTGACAGCTACCAATGCGCCGATTATGAGTATTCACTGCATGCCGACGGTCGCGTGCTTAGAACGAGTTTTTTTCCCACGTGATTTCATACAATCACAATTGTTCTTGACAAACAACGATGTTTACTGAGGCAAGCGGGCATATGCGAAGCTTATAATATATTGTATTGATTGTGGCACACGTGGCAAGTTGCATAGGCTTTTTTACAATCCGCGAAATAGAATGCTCCTGCGTTACCTTGGTCTCCAAGGCATGTAGCACACAAAAGAACACGAACTGAATTGCAGTGGGAAACGAAAATAAATGATGATAAACAAGCGTGTAGTCACGCGAAAACTAAGGGCATTGCACATATACAGAAGATAAGCTTTGTTTCACTAAATACATTACCAGTAAAGTATTTGGTTTTACCCTGCGAGCGAAGCGGAACGTACAAGTGCGAGCATACTGCCCTGAACTATACTTCCAGTGAACAAACGCACCATCCAAAGCATCAAGTTCGTTTTTATAGCTCTTGGTACGCTCAAACCTTTAAAAACACAATTATAATCAATTCTATTGGTTTAATTATTTTTATTAAGTGCGCCTATTTGTTTTGTTTTTTTTTGTTTTTTGTCTGTCGCGTTCACGTGCCATTTTCTTAGATATATAATATTTTTCCAAAAGTCCGACACCTATAGTCTGGTTCATCATAAGTAAAAGCCGAATAATCAAAGATGTAAACAAAAAAAAAAACAAAGAACGCGAACAAGCGAACACACATTAAAAATGAAATATAACGGCACATTCAAAACTATACTTCGTTTCACCTTCGGTCCAGACGCAGCCAAAACTACAAGCGCGAGCTCCGGGCTTTCAGCATCCCTGCCAAGCACGCGCGCTCGTGCAGTGCAAGCGCTGTTCTGGGCCACATGCTCGCGCTTGTAGCATCGGCTGCGTCTGGACCGAAGCTGAAACGAAGCATAGTCGTTAGTTTTTTAGAGAGCAGCAGTTTCGTAGGGCGACATTGTTACCCGTTGAAGGTTAAAAAACGTGCAGTACAACTGTTAGCTCGGGGTCTTCAACGTGCATTACGCAGTATATGTGCTACGCGATCGCACGACGGTAGGATGCAGATGGGCGACTGAACCCAGGGTCCCTGCTAAAGCCCCTTGATAAAGGCGTTTTTTACAAGTACCGCCAACCATTGTTGGGGAAACGCGCAAGACACGTGCCACGAGCGGGTGCTCCGCCGCCACTCGCTTTCAAGGGCCAGCCATTTTAGTGCTGCGCCGCCATTTCCCTCCAAGGGCCACTTGAGACACGGGCCTCGTGCAGTGGCACCTTTGAGGTTATTTGAAAGACCAACGCAAACACAACGAGGGGATTTAGTCCCTACACGTTCCGCCAACGTTGGGTTCCAAAGCGTGAGCTCCGTGTTTTGAACGGAGCTCGCGCTCGAGCATTTCTCCACGTGCTCTGATCTGCGGTGCCACACCACACTCGGCCAACGGACCCCCGCCGCACTTGGTTTAGCCTGTGAGCTAAACCAAATAAGCTATGCTTAGACTATCGGCACTTTTTCCCCAAAAATTATTGTGGGTGCCGCCATCTTGGTGATTCGTAACCAATCAAACGCAACTGCCGATAGTCATGATTCAAAAGTTTCGGTGTCAGGCAGCTCGCGTAATATTGCTTTGCTTTGTCACGAACGGTTTAAACATTTGTGGAGGACGGAAAGGTGTTTCCTGTGATTTCAAAAGCTTCAGATAACTGACAACCATTTTTTTAAGCACCAAGATATCTATGAAGCGTAACTTACTCAGTTGTTCTAGTTTAGCCCGACCGCATAGGCATAGAAAGAGAACAAACAGCTTGACCTTGCGCTCTTGGCGCTGCTTCAGTGGCTTTATCAGCCCGTAGCGTTGTCTGCGTTTCGAACTAAGGTAAAGCAAAGCAAATATTCAGATCTTAGGGTTTCACAGGACATACCAACAAAAATCACTTAACACACCCCAATAAAAAAAAATTGCGGGTTTATTTTGACTAATTGGAGATCTTTTGACGTGCAACCGAAATCTCAGATTGGCCTCCGTCGGATTGCGGGCACCTCGGCCGATATTTAAACCCAACAAATATAGATTTATGGGCCAGCGCGTTGGCTCAGAGACACTGAGACGATTTAATGTTTTGTGTTTTGTTTTAATATCATTGCCACTTAAGAGCCACCGAGGTGGGTTTTGAAACAAAATATAGTCAAACCATTCCGACAAGCATAGTTTGATTGCGAAAATGATGTTTCCATGTGATAAAAACATTAAAATATTTTTGCATACGTGGCGGAATCTGAAATGGCAGAATGCATTTCACGGCGCCTATTTCATTTGGATCGCGTCGGGAATGCGTACCGACGCATAGTAGAACGCGCGCAAAAGTAGCTGTGGTGCACCCGCAGCCTCGCGCTTGTGTTTCTGACATCTCTGGCTCGCTCACTGCGGGCATCCAGGCATCTGACACCGTGACATCTGGCGATTTTTCTGTCTTTCACGCGGCGTTCCAAGCGGCACACGACGGAAGATGCACATCAAGCTGTTCTTGAACACGTGTCGCCATCTGTACTTTATATTAAGAAACTACAATTTGCCGTAACTGAATGGAAAAAGTTTGAGGTCATAACATTTTAACGTGCAATATATCAATATGGAAGTTCTGAAAAATGTAAGATCGAAGGATGCTTCATAATTTAATGTCTCGTTATTTTGATTAGTTTACGTGATTCCGTTTTTATAGCGCCTTAAAATGATGCCATTTTAAACTTTATTTTTTATTTTAAAATATACACTATCTGTACAACTCGTTGCTTACTTTTTTAATTTATTACATGCAACCAAACTCTCACGTAAATTATCGTGGACAATGGGACGTTATAACTCGAGAAATAATTTTTTCAACATTAGAGACTGCGGTCTATTAAAAGATAAATTATTAACTAACAAATAATAGTAATCGTAATTTTGAGACATTAAAGGATTGTCGAAAAACAGCTCTTTAATTTGACATTAACTTTATAATTGTAAGTTACATAGAACGAAAGTTATAAGCCGTCAAAAAAGCACCAAAACGTCCTGCACGGTGGGGTTGCACCTTAATGTCACAACTCAGACTGCGTTTTTTGGTCTAAACATATGTTTCGGCATTGTCATTCGGCATTGCCTCCGTAAGTTGCGGTGATTGGTTCTCCGAGTGTTGTGCGGGAAAGCAGACGCACGGGCTTTTTGAGGAGAAGCCCGAGTTACAACTTCCCCGTACAACACTCTGAGAGCCAATCACCGCAACTTACGGAAGGGCGCAGCGAATGACAATGCCGGACATATGTTTAGACCTAAAAACGCAGCACTTTAGGCGGACCGCCCCGTGTGCAGTGCTCCAAGGGGTGTCGCGGCGGGACACGGGAGGGGTGCAGGGCGGAGGAGGGGGGGAGGTATGGAGGCGGGCAACGAGCGAGAGGAGGGATATGGGGGGGGGGGGGGGGGGCACCCGCGTGCCACCACCCTGGGTTACAAGTGAAGAAGGTACGAGAAGGTCCTCCCACAAGCGTAATGCGCCCGTTTCAAATCTCTCCGCAGTCGAAAGAAGAGTTCACTGGAAACGCTCCTTGTTCCGCTTGAATGGATTCCAACTTGTCTCCGATCCCACTTTTTAAGAAAGCGACCTATGTATTCATTGGAGGGGGAACCGAGCCCCTGAAAGCAGCCTTTGTATACATCGGAGGGGAAGCTAATCCTCGAAAGTCGTATTTGTTTCCATCCGAGGGGGAAAAGTCTAATCTCCATCTCGTGGCTTCCACAATGCTGTCAAAGTCGAAAGATAAAGTAAATACGTACAGAAAGGCAACGCCCTCCTCGCGCGTTGGCCGCGACGTCACGGAAACGATAAGACGCTATTGGATACGGTGGTGGTGGAAGGATATAGGATTCCCTTTGAGGGGCATTTGCCGTTTACACGATGCATTTTTATCGCGCATCTAGTGTCGCGAAATGTAGTTTCGCGAAATGGTTGCGCCGTCTGAACGAGTCCCGAAAAGGACGCGCGCATCTAAAAAACGTTGCGCGCACACCTCGCTTCAGGAGCGAGCTTTTGCTGAAACTTTGCCGAGTCCTGTCAATCACTCTAAGGGCGCCGCCAATGGCCGCTCAGAAACGCTCTCACGTGGCCTTTGAGGGGGGAGCGAGCTGTTTGAGAAGACCACTTCACTGCCGGTGTTGTGGCCGAGCCAAATCCGAAAAAAAAACCGAAACCACGAACGATGGATACTGCCGGCGCTTCCGCAAGCACGTCAAGCACCACTGAAAAAAAAGTGAGTAGCATATCGGAAAAAAATCCAGCGATGGACGAAGACAATTAGCGGGAGTTGGCGAGATTAGAATAGTGCTCATAGCGTTGTTGTCGCGACGATACCGCTGGATAAAAGACCATCGAGTAAACTGAAACCAAGTTTGCTTTGTTTACAAGCGAACGTGAAACCATGTGCGCTCTCTGAAACAGTGGGCACAGAAAACTCGGGGCAGACATGGGCGCCGAGAAGTAACCAGATTGGGCACGTAGCGTTTCAATGAATACCATGTGCATTGATAGGAGCTTTGGCAATGAATTGGCTGCGTACGGGCTCGGCGCCGGCATATGTCCTGCACGTACAGGTTGCCGCCTCAATCGGCTTAGCGCACACGCGAGATCGCTCCAAGTAGTGCAGTATGTGAGAAAAAAGAAATTAAAGTGAATTGACTGCATAAAATGCGCAAAGCAAGTCCCCAGATAAATAGCGATCTGATTCGGAGCTCACTCAAAACGGTGCATCGGTGTGTGTTGTTGTTGCACGTGAAGCGGTACGTGTGAATGAGCACATTTCGCGAAACTTGAGTGTCGCGAAACTGTTGCGAGCCTAAAAGATGCATCGTGTGAACAGACCTTTAACCTGTGACCCACTATAGTGACGCCACTGGGTTCAATCCAGCTCGGCGCACGTGACCGCTTCTCCGCCAATACGGAGTTGGCTGCGCAAGAAAAAGGAATCCGGTAAGCTCTGCAAGCAAAGACAGTTATACCCGCGCCACACGGGCAACTCGAATGACATTTGAGCGGACGGCCAATCAGCGTGCGACACTTCGGGCGTGGCGCATTCCACCCGCGACAGATTGCGAGCTCATTTGCCGATCACATAAATGTCATTCGTTGTAAATGGCATTCGTTTTGCCCGTGTGGCACGGGTATAACTCTAGGGTTGTCTAGATTAACCGCTATATAGGCTCTGCTTGCAGAGCCAGAGTATCGCGTTCGTTTTTGCTTTCGCCGCCATTTCCGTAGTGGCGGAGGAGGCGTCACGTGGGCAGAACTTGATCCGACCTTCGTGGGGGAAAGCGGCCTTGCAGAGCGCCGAGTTTCGGGGGGAACAAAAGTTTCGCTTTGCGATCGCAAAATATAGATCCTAGACTAAAATAGAACAATCCCAAAGCTTCCTAAATCATTGAACATTCTGTGTAGCCACTCAGTACAGTACAATTGCGTTTTTTTTTTTTTTTTAAAGGGCAATTCCGCTCAATTTCGAAAAATTTAGGCTTACATGTGATTCCATTCCACAAAGCACTACTAAACAACTCTACGTCTTCGGATTCGCGAAATGTGAAATATTATTTGTGTAATCCTAATTTAAACACCAGCTGATACCGAAACCGAAACTTTGGTTGCGTCAGGCAACATTGGTCTCGCGTGTCAGAGTCATGGGCACGTCACGTCGAACCACGTGGTCTTGTGACGTTCGGGAGGGGGGCGAGGGACAGGACACGCGACGCGCGCAGGTCGCTTCGCGTGGCGTGGACGGTGACGGCCCGGGCGAGAGGGGGAAGGGGAGAAGACGAAAGAGAAAGGGAGCGGAGAAACAGACCGATAAGCGCGCAGAGCAGCGCAAACTAGCGCGTCCGCGTTGCGGTGACCACGTGAACACCCGGTCAGCCAACACCGGGAGGAGAAACTCATGACGTCATCGTTCAATTTCGCTCTGAGAAGTAAAAACAAACAAAACGTGAGAATGACAAACACATGCCTCTGACGTAGTGGCTCAACGTTTGCCGCTCCAACTCCGTCGCATTGACTGCGCTGACGATTGCGCCTCGCGTCGCACGCTAGAGTTGGCAGATTTCAGCGACTTGGCTCGCTTGAAGGTTTGCTGGCCAGTTTATTAAATATATAGACGGAATTAGATCGCAATATTTGACGTGGGGTCTTCCTATATGATACTGAAGAGGGCTACATAGTTTTCTAAATATCAAAAATGAAGCGGAGTTTCACTTTAATAACGCGAGCGATGTTTTAGGACTTATGTTTCCAAGGTATGGGAAGCAGACGACACGAACGACCATCACGTTGCTCGCGTCTGCGGTTCTCGCGGAGTGATACGCGATACGCGACCA
Source organism: Ixodes scapularis (assembly GCF_016920785.2). Classification (NCBI taxonomy): domain Eukaryota; kingdom Metazoa; phylum Arthropoda; class Arachnida; order Ixodida; family Ixodidae; genus Ixodes; species Ixodes scapularis. Next base: position 51,319 of record NW_024609890.1, on the reverse strand, counting down.
ACACATCCGACCATCTTGGCTAGTTGGCGAGCTCCGAAAGCGAGGGGACGACGTTTTCGTCACCCACTGCGTTGTTTACCGCAATCAATTTGGCATGCGCGTAGAAAGAGCACCGTGAAAATGACAGGCTGTAGTGTTACGAAGTGCACGAATCCCGCGGAAAGCGGCAAGAGCTTGGACAGGATTGCGACGGCGAGAAACGATGCGAAACGCCGCCTCGTCTGGCTTTTGCGTATGGGAAGGAGATCGCCAACTCCCGAGAACGCAAGAATGGCTCGAGAGGGAAGGTCCTCCAAAAGTTGGGCAGACAGCGGGCTCACGACGCTATGTTCTGGCAACAGCGACTTGGCGACTTTGGTTCACCACGACACGACACCACCACGACACGACACCACCACGACAGTGGAGCCGTGGACACCGCACAGACCAGCGGGCGCGCTTTTTTGCGAGCGAGAGGGAAACAGGAAACGACGACGACGGCACATGCGCGGCTCGTTGTCGCACGCCGCACTGAAGCCACAGCACGTCGCCTCGCGTCTGCGCCTTCGGCCTTCGTGTACCTTGCAAAACCGACCGTGGCTTCCCGCAGTGCTTGACTCCTGAATGGCACCGTCGCGGTACTCTGCTACGCAAGCATATCATATACACTTACGTGCTCTAGAGTAGCGAAATGAGTATCGCGATCTAAAACGCCATCTCTGGGCGACTAGCGGCGAACGCACGGAGGTTTCAACTCCGGTCACAAATGCATGGGGAACGTGAGAAAATAGCTTTTCTTCAATATTTTGAGGGTGTACGGAACGTCAATAGTCTTTGACATCATAGAGGAACATTTTACAATATTTTGCGGCAAGCTGTGTGCCAAGTAAAAACGTAAATAAATAAAAAAAGAAATTACTTGCCTGGGCGGCTTCATGCGGCAGACGACGCGGCGCAGTAGAGAACGGTCGCTCAGATGCAGCTAGAAGCAGCAACACTGCAGGTTCATCGGCCGCTTTAGAAGACTTTGATGGGCCTACTGATGCAACTGGGAGAACGTTGCTAGAGCTTTGCGAGTCCACGGATCTGGTAATGGTTAATACCCAAGTGAAACGCGAGGAAAAAATAACGTGGGAAAGGGACAACCCAAACTCAACGATAGATTATTGTTTAATGCCACACAGACAGTACAACAGGCTAGGAAGCATGGAAATAGACGAGGAGGGCACAAAAAGCTTAGGGAGCGACCCTAAGAGGATGAAGATTAAATTTGGCACGCCAAAACAAGAAACACAAACTCTGGAAAGAAAAGGCAAAACGAGTCTAAATGATGCACAAATAGGGGAAGCAGCTAAAGCAATTCGGGATCCAGTATACATTTTTAAAAGATAACTTGAAAAGGCTTATGTTAAGCAGAGAGGAAGGCGAAAGCACAAACCAAAAAGCTGGTGGGATAAAGACATTAGGGAAGCCATACTACAACGACAAGAGGCATCAAGGGAACACAGGCGGGCAAAGAAAAGGGGGGCCACGCCAGCCGAGGTAGCGTTAAGATGGGAGAACTTCTAGGATCGGAAAAAGGAGTCATCTTCTCTAATACGAGCTAAAATAGGGATGGCAGGAGTGCAATGGATGATGGAGATAAGTCAGAAGGACAGAAATGCGGCAAAAAAGCAACTTTCTTGAAGCGAGCTGACGCGTATACGTTCGCCAGCCAGCACCGAAGAGAGAGGGCCGAAGATATGCTGCAATCGAGAACCCAGTGCCCCAACACTGGGTTCTCGATTGCACGAACTAAGCTCAGGCAGAGCGGATAGATTACGTGGAGAATATTTGTTTGATATAATGCTTAAATATGGACTGACACAAGTAGTTAACGAACCAACCAGAAGTCAGGGATCATGCCAATCTGTATTATATATCTGCCTGGTATCTGATTACTTTTCGAAATACAAAGTGTGTGTAGAGCACGGAATTTCAGATCATAAAATGGTTATCTTCACACTAGAGTTGGGCAGTGTACGCTGTCAAAAAACGGACCCTAAAATTGTTTATGATTTTTCACGAACAGACGACACATCAATATTAGATTATCTCGAACTATTTTTAGAGCGCATAGATAAAAATAATGACGTGGATTATTTGTGGGGCTATTTCTCAAAAGCAGTCGGCTGCTGTCTTGCAAGATTTGTTCCGAAAAAAAAAAAAAACAATAAAAAGAAACACGTCTAATTCATGGATAACACGGGACATAATTCACCTTAAACGTAAACTAAAACGAAAAAGAACGCAGAAAATCTAAGCCGTGAAGTACGATCAAAGGTCAAGGCTGCTATAGTCGGTTACAAGTTAAGAAGGTAGTAGAAGCCCCTCCCCATAAGCGTGATGCGCCCGCTTCAGACGCCTCCGCAGTCGAGAAGATAGTTTGCTGAAAACGCCCCTTCTGCTTCAATGGATGGATATCGACTACAGACAGACCTTGTAGCGGGCGGCAGCTTGCGTCACCTAGCCGAGGCAAATTACTGGCTCTGGAAGGTTGACGTAAAAAGAAGGCTTCAGTGCAACGAAAATTGTAACTTTTATAAGTAATGCATATATGGTTGTTGGTTTTAGCTTGATAACCTTCCTACTCAAATTAGGTACATTCCGTGTATTTGCTGCGTTTCCTCGGATTCTTCTTCGTCAAGAGAGTCTGGTGCAGCCCCGCCGCCTACGCCAAGGCGCCTCTACAAGAAGCATAAGAGCGGCGATGTCCTCAACCGAGTTGCACGGCAGCTGATAATGAACGCGCACGTTGAGGTGCGACACGAACCGCCCGCCAAGCCCGGCCAGCCCGGCCTCACTGTGGAGGAGTCCTGCATCAAAGTCAGCAAACTGCTTGGCGTTGGTATACGCACCGTCCTCGAGATTAGAAAGCAGGCGAAAGAAACCGAGGGACAAGTTGTGACACCTTCTCGGAAGCGCCCAGCAAATGAAGGCAAGAGGCGTCGCGAAGTCAGGTACGGCGACTTCACGTTGTGCGCGCTGAGATCGTCCGTCCACCGTTTCTTTCCACGGAACGAGGTCCCCACGGTCAAGAAGATAACGGCCGAATTCTGCGTGAGCACTGAACTTCCCTCGGTGAAGGCTTGGACTGTGCGTCGCCTTCTCCACGACATCGGATTCCAGCATGACAAGAAAGAACGAAACTCGCGGTTGATTGAACGAGAGGACATAGTCGCCTGGCAGCAGAAGTACCTGCATGAGATCGCACGTCACCGACAAGATGGTCGGAAGATCTTCTACTTGGACGAGACGTGGGTGACGGCAGGGCACACTGTCTCAAGGGTGTGGGTAGAGACGACCGTGGCCTCGTCTCACGACGCCTTCATGCGTGGTCTCTCGACTGGCCTCAAGCAGCCATCGGGGAAGGGCCAGCGTCTTATTGTCACCCACATCGGCAGCGATGAAGGCTTCGTCGACGGTTGCCTGGACGTGTTCCGTGGACAAAAGACCGGTGATTACCACGAGGAAATGGATGGCGCCCGCTTCGAGAAGTGGTTCGACGGTGTCCTCGACAAACTGTCGACAGGAAGCGTTATCGTCATGGACAACGCTTCTTACCATTCACGGCGGTTGGAAGCAGTGCCGACGACCAGTTCCCGGAAGGACGACATCCGACAGTGGCTGACGTCTAAAAACATTTCCTGGGACGTCCCAAGATGCCGAAGAAGCAGCTGCTCGACATTGTGGCCTTGGTGAAGCCACAGCACCTAAAGTATCGTGTGGACACTGCTGCCGAGACGGCTGGCTGCACTGTGGTCAGGCTCCCACCGTATCACTGCGAGTTCAACCCCATTGAACTGATATGGGCGCAGATCAAGCACGGCGTTGCTGCCCGAAACACGACGTTCACGATTGTCGACGTGGGGAGACGACTCAACGAAGAAGTTGACAAGGTCACCAGTGACAACTGGAATAATGCTGTCAGGCACGTTATTGACATTGAAGCAACGTTCCGACGAGGCGGTGCCACAGGTGCCCACATCCAGCCCATCGTCATCCAGCTGGATGGAGAGGACACCCCATCCGAGAGTGACCTGTCTGGTGTCGAGCCCCTTGACGAAGATTAACGCCACCATTATAGAGAAAGCGTGGAACATCTCGGAACACAAAACGGTCCTTTTAAGAACCACACATATGCTTTAAAATCGGATTGCTGTTCTTGACCACCACTAACCTCCCGTGTCTCATGTTGTAATGCTTCTCTGCTCGTTGCCGTATAGCATTTCGATATGCAGCCACCAGACAGACTTTTTATTCTTTTGCGATAATGTCTAAGCTGGTCTATACATTGCACTGTGCCAAGAATCACCAGTATAGATTTCAACTTCACGAAAACAAAAGTTTACAGCCCATCTACGGCAGACATCAGATGCCATATTGACCCTTCCCGCTGTCTAAACATCTTTGCTACGCAACAGATAGAATTTAGATTGCAAATAAGCTCTTTTTCGTCTAAAAACAACACAACAGATCAGTGCCAGTGCTCTGTTTTAAAGCATAAATGGGACGTCTGTGGCCATTTACATGATTGAGGCCTCTGGGAATAACAAAGCCGTGTGTTAGCACAGCGGAGAGCGAAATCGCAGTACCAGTGCTCTGTTTCGAAGTCTAAAGGGAACGCCTATGGTCATTCATATGACCGAGGCCCCTCTGAAAACAACAGTAATGTGTGTCCGCGACCGAGGCCACTCTGCGAAAAACAGTAATGTACGTCAGCACCGTGGGCAGCCAACTCTAACTGCCAATGATCTGTTTCGAAGCATAAACCGGACGTCGGTGGCCATTCACATGACCGAGGCCACCCTGAGAGTAACAGTAATGTGCGTCAGCACTGTGGGCAGCCAACTCTTACTACCAATGATCTGTTTCGAAGCATAAACTGGACGTCGGTCGCCATTCACACGACCGAAGCCACTCTCAGAATAACAATAACGTGCGTCAGCACTGTCGGCAGCCAGCTCTAACTGCCAATGATCTGTTCCGAAGCATAAACTGGACGTCGGTGGCCATTCACATGACCGAGGCCACACTGAGAATAACCGTAATGTGCGTCAGCACTGTGGGCAGCCAACTCTAACTGCCAATGATCTGTTTCGAAGCATAAACTGGATTTCGGTCGCCATTCACACGACCGAGGCCACTCTGAGAATAACAATAACGTGCGTCAGCACTGTGGGCAGTTAGCTCTAACTGCCGATGATCTGTTTCGAAGCATAAACTGGACGTCGGTCGCCATTCACACGACCGAAGCCACTCTCAGAATAACAATAACGTGCGTCAGCACTGTCGACAGCCAGCTCTAACTGCCAATGACCTGTTTCGAAGCATAAACGGGACGTCGGTGGCCATTCACATGACCGAGGCCACCCTGAGAATAACAGTAATGTGCGTCAGCACTGTGGGCAGCCAACTCTAACTGCCAATGATCTGTTTCGAAGCATAAACTGGACGTCGGTGGCCATTCACATGACTGAGGCCACCCTGGGAATAACAATATGTTGTGTTAGCACAGTGGAGAGCAAAATCCCAGTGCTAGTGCTCCGTTTCGAAGCAAAATAGACACGTCGAGAGTTCCCTTGACGTCGACGGCCATTATGACTCTTGGGTCGCACTTCGGCGAGTTGGCTAACACCTCATGGTGGATGAGGAGCAGGCTGCCCTGTGCGCCGAAGCGCGGTCTGAAGGGGTGTGGCATATATTTCCCGAATTTAAAAGGCGCCATTGTACTCGCTTGAAATATATCGTAAAAACAGCACCGATTGCTTGACGTGAGGAAAAGTCGGCCACAACATTGATGAAGGATTGGTGAGAGGACGGGGATCTGGGCAATGCCAATGCCAGTAACTGGGCCTAGTTCAGTTCGACCCAAGCTTGATTTCGTCCGACTTGCAGAAACGCTGTGATGAAGTGAAACGGTCTTCCATAGAGACCTCAGTTTTGAGCCTCCCGGACTACTGCAATGTAGAGGATTAAATCAAACGTTTTTAAAGCCGATAAAACCACAATGCACAGATTGCAGCCAGACTTGTTGCCGAGGATAGAGTTGTGAAGTACCAAAAGGCTGTTTTTGAGTGCTTGGGTGGCTTCTAAAGCTGGTTTAGAATAAATGGAGGTATTTCTGGGTTTTGTGATGCTATAGTCTGCAATAGCCGTAATCCCCTTTTCCGTTGGTGCTGCTGTAGTACCCCCACCAGCTGGCCCAGAGGTCAAATATATAGTGCACGCCACGATTTGGGGTCCCTTCTCGCACCCGGATCCAGTGGGTCGCCTCCTGGAAGGCCTGGGGATGTAGTGTTGGAGCGGAATTGTAGGATCAGTCGAATGGGCTGCTAAGAAGTTATCCCATACGACGAATCATGCAGAGCCCTTTGAAGGCTGAGGTCTAAGGCTTGCAACGAGATCAGATAGGTAGGTTGTCGCTTCCCACTGGCGGTGTGCACTCGCCAAACCCATCGGCTTGGGGAGCTCCACGTTAACCCTTAGCTCTCAGGCCAGAGCCCGCTGTACTCGTCATAATTTTGTACCAATAACGCCGATAACGAGTCCATCTTGTCCAGTCCAGAACCATTTTAAATTTGCCTGATGCCTCCTCATCTAATTCCAGGTCGTGAACTTTAATAGCAGAGGGGCGTTGAAATGATTTCCTTTTTTTTGTTGAGAGTGCATTTTGTCTGGCAATGTGTATCTAAAAATGATGCCTGCAATAATGTTTAAGTAACGCGGCTCGGAAACAGGCTTTTTGTGCGGTGCCACTCATTTCATCAAAGAACATTTCCCCGACAGTTTGTTTCATCAACGCTGCGACGTTTTATCAAGAGGTTGTTTCATCGACACTCGCTCATCAACATATCTTGCTATGTTTCGTCGACAAGATTTTTGTTTGCTTAGGGGTGCGCTGGTTTGTTGGTGAGCAAGGGTACGGTTACATGCACGGGGGCAGGACCACCCTTACACGCGGCTGCGAAGCGGCGTGTACTGGTGGGCTGAGTGGATCCCCATTTTTGTAATTAACTGCTGGAGACTGTCGCCGCAAAGCGTCGTGAACTGGGTGGGTCGGATAGTTTAATATGTGCCCCAGTGATAAACGCACAAAAAAATGTTCCTACACCGTGCAATTTGTGTGTCGATGAAACTTCACAGCACGGTGTGGCAGTATCGATGAAACAATCAGTGTCGATGAAACGAGAGTCGTAAAAAGTTGATGAAAGGTGTCGATGAAACGACAGGGACCCTTCTTTTCGATGGTTCCATGGAGGCTCTGACAATGAGAACTGCAAAGTTGCCTCCAAGAAGCTCAATATGTTTTTTGCACGAGTCTGTCTTTGCGAAGGTAGACCAGAAAGATGATGGTAGATTCTGAAGAGCTCGTTCGCGGCTACGGCCTGGTATAATGCAGAGATAAACATACATCAGAAATGTAATTAGGCGGTTTGAGCTGTAGCTTGATTCAAAGATTGTTGATTTTATTGTTAGAAAGACAAATCATTCTGCCACTTGCATTCGAACCAAGATCAGGACATCTGAATATTCGGTATGTTTTCAAATCTTGATTTAAACAAACATTTCGCATATAAGAGACCCACAATTCATGGAGGAGGAAGCTGCCCTTGCAATCAATTTTTATTTACATACTTCTCATCTTTCACAAATTATTAAAACAATCCTGCGATCCAATATTCTGGACACCTTTTTCCTTTTAAAGTAAATTGGAAAAGCTGGTGCGTGTTTACCGGTAATACCTCAGGCCGCGACGCGACGCGAGTGGGGGTACACGCGTCACGTACCCGGGTTTCGAAGCATAAACATACGACTGACAGGGCCATTGAGAGCAAGTAGAATGTTCGGAAGCATTTAAAAGAACCAAATCTGCTTCCCTCAAATTCTCTGGTATTTTTCAAAAAAAAAAAAAAAAAAAAGACATCAGCTTCTTAACGTCCAAAACAATATCAATTAAATTTTTGTAACATACGCATCACTAGCTTTATCATTTGTATGCCACATGTATGTAACAGCTGATCATTGCGAACGAGGGTGCACCCGCGGGTACTATCGCAGTCATAGATTACCGTGCGGCTGATTGCGACGCGAAAACTTGACAAGGACGCCACGTTTCACACATGAATGCATACTGGTTCGAAGGCGTCATTTCCGTAAACAGACTATTTATTAACGCCAGCAAAGATACGGTCGAAATCGGGTGAAGACACTTACTGTGCTCGCGGTTCACTTATGCCCCTCCCGCACAGCCCACTACACTTATAAAGAAGAGTTGGGTGACCGCTGCATTTTAACGTCGCTCCTCGGAAACCACTGCGAAGAAAAGTCGATGCCGTCACGATGTTGAGGCGCAACCGAGGCAGAGAAGCAGTCGGTGTTCGACGTATGTACGATGCTAGGCCTTACCCCCGCATCGAAATTTTCGATGGCGCTGTCGCGCAGAACCTATTGCGAATAAAAGTGGACGTGGTTACGACTTAGCGGCGTATGCTCGGGTAAGTGAAAAACCGCATTAAAAAACAGAATAATTGCTGCAAGATACTGGAGTCGTAGAAAATCTGCCCGGCAGCCATTTTGAAAATATTCATTTGCCAGAACAAGATTGGTTCGGGCAAGTCGTGACGTCACGGAAACAACGGGGCGCGACGGGTGGCGGAGGAATACAAGATTTCTTTTAAAGGGGCATTTGCCGCTACCTTCTTGACTTGCAACCGACTATAGAACAGAGTTCTTTTCGACTACCTTGAACGATTACTTAAGGGATTCGCCACGCAGATTCTGGCAGTATCTGTCATGTAAGGAACATGGAGTAAACGAAATCATAGAGGATGGAAAAGTATGCAGCAATCCAGCAATTGTGGCGACTGAATTTAATAAGTTTTTTTCATTCTGTTGTTACCGAAGATAATGATCGTGAAAGTGTCATAACTAATGTTACTGGTCTGCCTGAAACAGAGGTTATTGTCTGATATGAGGGTGTTCTTTCTATGCTACTGAATATCGATGTAAAAAAAGCACCGGGCCCAGGCAACATTCCAAATGAATTTTTGAGGCGTTACTGTCTAAGAGTTACTGAGTTTTTAGTACTTATTTTTCAAGCGTCATGGGGCGGGGGAGGCTACCTAAAGACTGGTTACTTGCGCGAGTAGTCCCTATTCATAAATCCGGGAGTCGACTTCATGTTGAAAATTATCGGCCGATATCTCTTACTTCTACTGCCTGCAAACTCCTCGAACATTATTTGTAAACATCTCACAGAGTTTATCGAACAGAACGGCCCTTTTTACGAAAGACAACGTGGTTTTAGAAAGAAGTTATCTACTGTCACTCAGTTATTTGAAGCGACTCATTATTTGGCATCTGTTTTAAATGAGAGGGGTCAAGTAGGTGTGATGTCAATTGATCTGTCAAAAGCATTTGACCGAGTCACGCACTCGAAGCTGCTAAAACAATTGTTGGATTTAGGGGTAAGTACGCCTATTGTTTCTTGGATCAAATCTTAATTGTCAAACACATTTCAATTTGTTGAGATCGCGGGGGAAACTTCCACGCTGCTGCCAGTCACTTCCGGTGTGCCTCAGGGCTCGGTTTTGGGGCCAATTTTGTTTCTTGCGTATATAAATAACATTGCGACTGAAATTCATTCATCTGTTGAAGTCCCCCTTTTTGCAGACGATTGTCTAATGTGCATAAAAGTTAATTCACAACTGGACCAAATGCAATTAAATGACTCGTTAATGACTATGCACGAGTGGTGTCACAATTTGGATATGAAGATAAATTTCGAAAAGACAACTTTTGTAACAATCACAAAAAGAGGTCGCCTAATTTATTTACGTGTTCCCATAATGGTGCACTTTTGAAACAATCCGTAACTTTTAAATACTTAGGAGTCACGATTTCTAACGATCTGAACTGGAAGGTACATATAGAAAATGTCTGTAGTGCGGCTTTGCGAAAACTTGGTTTTTTTTAGATGGGCACTCAAAAATACAATGCTTGAAGTTAAATTATATGCGTATAGGACTCTATACTCCGTTTCACCTTATGTTGTACCGCAGCGAAGGCTAGAAGCGCGAGCTCATAGCGTTGGCAGCTGCCCTTGGTGCACGAGAGCTTGTGCCGCCGAGATATGCCCTAGAGCAAGAAGCTCGCGCTTGTAGCCTTTACTGCGGTACAACACAAGGTGAAACAGAGTATAGTTCGATCATCTCTTGACTACGCATACGTCATCTGGGATCCATATGTCAAATATCAAATAGAACAACTTGAGCGTATCCAGCGGCGGGCAGTAAGATTTGTTTGTTCAGAGTATCGCCGCACGGAATCGGTAACACAACTATTAAAAAAAGCGGGGCTGGCAACCTTGGGTCAGCAGAGAAAAATTGGAAGGCTCAAATGTTTCTATCAACTCTACAATGGGCATTATAACATCAGTTCGAGTGACTATATACAGCTTCCTGGTAGGAGGTCACCGAGAGTTAATAACCAGTTTGGAGTCAAGCCGTATTTTCCAAATCGCGATGTTTTTAAGTACTCTTTTCTTGTAAAAACAATTGAGGAGTGGAATAGTTTGGATGGTGACCTCTTTGTGGGGATTGACATTAACAGTGCCGATAAGTTAGAAGCTGTATAATTTGATTTCTGTGCGGAGACATACTAATATTCTTTGGTGGTGGTGACTTTCGACGGTGTTGTTCAACTGAATTTGTACTCAAATGATTGTATTGTGGTGATTGTTCTTGATCTTCGGTTCTTTATTTCTGTTTTATTGCTGTACACTCCTGAAATAGCCCGAAAGGGCTTTCAGTATTGTAAATAAATAAAATAAATAAATAAATAAGTGAGAGCCTCACGAGCTTCGTGGAGGACGTCCTGCGCCTGAGCTCCCGCGCCGACTCTTTTGACAGATTGTATGGTTGAGTTTTTGAGTGTTCATCTCCTGTCCAAGAGTTGGAGAGAACCTGGGAGGAGTTTAGTCTGTCTGGCTTGGTTCGGTAAATAGGCTTTGCTTTGGCATGTTTGTCTTTGACTTTTTTCAACGTATGAACTGTACTATAGTGTAGGGTGAAAGTCTTTTCCCGGTTTCAAAGTGTCTGCCCTTCAAAGGTCATTCCTTCACTCCGGGAATCTGTCCAGTGCTGGGGTGAGGAGGTACTATTACTACTTCCTACGGCTTCCCAAAATCGACCTTTTGGAGGTCTTTCCAAGAAGCCCAAATAAAATCTTTGTATAAACTGGAGATCAAGATAGGAGATCGCCTGGTTAGTATATTGCCCTGATCTCCTCAAGTGCCCGGATAGGGATGTGGGGAAAAACAATCCACTTATAAGAATGCATGATCGGGAATCAGCTCAGAAAACACGGACGACGAAGAATAAACACGACCGAACAGTGTTGTACTCGCAACTGAAGAACTTGAATCAAGGAAACAAAGACAAAAAAAAAAAAAAAAAAAAAAACATACACAGTATCTTAAAAGATAGCACACAAACAGAGGACCACATTTATGCCCGTTCACTGCGTGGCTCATCGTTTCTCGTAGGAAGGAAATCTCTTTTTCTGACAGCGCCAATGAAGGTTCACTAACACACGAATGCCTATGACACGAAATGTGGAAGGCCTCTATAATCTCTCTCGTCACCTTATCCTCGTGTGCGCCCAGAACGGCGACTCTGCCAAACTCTGGCCGACATTTACACCCTCCTCAATGAATCGGAAAAAGGCCCTTAACCGTGGCTCCGAGCGAATACGAATGTTCACGTAATCTATCATTCAAACATCTTCCAGTTCGTCCCACGTAGCACCTATTACATGACAAAGGGATCTTGTATACCACACACGAAACACAGGTGAAAAAAGGTTTTCTGTGCGCCTTGGTAGACTTTGCATTCGAACGACCATCTGCCCCCGCACTAACCCTGGAACATATCTGGCCTATATTTTGGGGCGCCGAAAACACTACCGGCATTCCATATCAATCACCTACTTTTTGAAGTTATGGGGCACGCAGTGGATGCAAGGGACCACCACCGTGCGCTTCTTTTCCCTCTGCGGCTTCGTCCTCTTTACCCCCTGTGGGAGACGAGGGTGGAAGACGGCGGGGCAGAGGAAACGTGACAGGCGGTCGGCCAAAGAGTCGCAAGCTGGCGCAAGACAGAGCGTGCTGCGCGAGGCTGGGGCCAGGCAAGAACGATGGAGCCGTTCTGGCTAATCTGGCCGATGACAATCCCCGAAGCGTGCTGGATAGTTCCGCCAAGAGTGCAAACGTGAACCCCCCCCCCCGCCTTCAGTCTACCAATTTGTCTCCCAAAACCTTCGGACATCTTGTGGGCACATAACTGTTTCAGGGCCGACCCAAGGCATGAAACCGCTATGGCCCTCTTGACCACCTTTTAGTGGGACAATTTAAAATCCAGAACCGTCTTTTTAGAATGCTGGCAAAACGACCAACATATAGTTTTGTCACCCATGTACATCATCAGATCCAGGAACTGCAGAGCCCCTTCATTTTCTTCTTCACACGTGAACTTCAGGCCCCCTAAAACGAAACACAGCGTATCGTCTTCTTCTGCTCCCTCATAGAAAACCGAAAAAATCGTCTACATATCGGAACATCCTTTTCCAGCCGATGCCCCCAGAGCACACTCCACAGCCCTATAGACCCCAGATAGGTAAATGTCACTGAAAATTGGAGCTACACAGGACCCGATACACATTCCTTACTTTGTAAGAACAAAGAATTGTTCCAGCCTACAACCATAGAATTCCGGTAAAATTGCGATATCTCTAGGAAGTTTTCCATGGCCACTCCACTGAAGTTTGTGAACCCCAGTTCCCCATTCGTTTCAATAAATATTTAACAGAGGCAAGCAGTTGGTCATGACTCGGTAGCGAATAAAATAAATCCTCAACGTCAACTCTGAAGGCCGACCACCTCGTGACCTCGTTGTCTTTTATAAAATCGCACACCACATCAGACTTGGCCCCCCTGAAAGGGTCTCCCACGTCCAACGGAGCCTATCAGTCACCTTGGTTGACGAAAGCCCTGAAGAGACTGTCAAATAAAGAAAAAAGCGCTTGTACCGTGCGGCCAAGTTTTCCTCGTGTGAGCGTCGCTGGGCCGCGTATTACAGTTCGGTAGAAGTTTGCAAAAGAGCGAACGAAGACGGTAAATCTCACTTTTTTACACGAAGTCTTCCAGACATGTTGGTAAATAACCCCGTTAAATCTTCGAATACTGTTACCAAAAAGGACCGTTTTTCAATGTCACTTAAAGCTTCAAGTGCTGGTAGCGTGGTCAGTGACGAATGTGCTAATGTCTTAAATAGTATATCTATTGAATCTTTTTCTAATATTAGCAGCATAATTTACCCTTCGATGAACTGTGCCTGTTATCTGCCAATGGATGCTATCTTTGTTGATCCCGCTGGTTTTGCAAAAATTATAGATAAACTAAAGTTATCATAATCAAGGATGAAGAAAGAATAAAACAATTAAAACAGGGACAGCACAACACATCTTTCAACTAGCAACAGACGAGTAAAATTTCCAAAGCGAGCAGCCGACTAAACCCAAGAGGGAAAGGGAGGAGAATGGGAGAGAAGGGGAGATAAAAAACGCGAATGTTCGAATGTTCGCGTTTTTTATCTCCCCTTCTGTCCCCTCTCCTCCCGTTCCCTCTTTGGTAGTCGGCTGCTCGTTTTGGAAATTTTACTCGTCTGTTGCTAGTTGAAAGATGTGTTGTGCTGTTCCAGTTTTAATTGTTTTATTCTTTCTTCATCCTTGACTTGAACCAACACGCTCTTCTCCCAAGCATATCATAATTATTGGGAGTGGATGGTATTAATTCCAAGTTTTTGAAAAACACTAAATTATACTCAAATCTTTTCCTTTCCAAATTGTTTCAACAGTCGCTGCAAGATGGTATTTTAACTTGTGATCGGCGAGTGGGGAAGGTGGTTCCAATTCCGAAAGGTGGCGATAAACATTCCCCTAACAACTGTCGTCCCATTTCATTAACATATACAATGTAAACTTCTGGAACATATTATCTTCTCCCAACTCATACATTTCCTAGAGTCGAATAATTTCTTCACTAAATCACTGCACGGATTTCGTAAATCATTACCTTGCAAAACCCAACTCCCATCCTTCACTCATGATATTCATTCTATTCTTGACCGAGGCTCCCAGGTGGACTGCATTTTCTTAGACTTCGTCAGGGCATCCGATAAGGTGTGTCACGAGCTATATTACTGCTAAAACTTGCGAAACTTAATATTGACCCTAACGTTCTGTAATGGATTCGTTCTTTTCTGAATAACCGTTCACAATTTGTAACAATTAACAACAAAAACTCTCCACCTGTGTCTGTGAATTCTGGGGTTCCTCAAGGGTCTGTTTTAGGCCCACTACTATTTTTAATTTATATTAACCATCTTGCCATTAATGTGTCTTCATTCGTTTGTCTCTTCGCCGATGACTGTGTAATTTACCGTGAAATCTGTCATGATTCTGACGTGTCTGCACTTCAGTCTGATATTAACTCTGTCTCTCGTTGGTTTGAATTATGACTAATCAAACTACACTAGTAAATGCAAACACAAAAGAGTGTCCCGTAAACCTAACAACAGTCCCTGTTATCACCTAGATGGCAACCTTTTGGAGCAAGTGGCAACGTACAAGTACCTTAGTGTTCCCTTAACAAACAACCTTTCATGGAAACCCCACATTCGGTATGTTACTACACGTGCTAACTGCATGTTGAGCTACTTAAAACGCAACTTTTCATTGGCACCTCTTTCACTAAAATTGATCCTTTACAAAAAATTAATCAAGCCTAAATTAGAATATGCAGCCTCCATCTGGGATCCCGGTCACGATACTATATCACTGCATTGGAATCCATTCAGAATAGGTCTACTCGTTTAATTCTTTCCAACTACCACCGTACTGCTCGTGTCACATCGATGAAAAATAGATTATGTTTACCAGTTCTCTCCTTGCGACGTAACATTTCACGCCTATGTCTATTTCATAAAATGTATTTTCATAATCCTCTCCTACGCAATCAGATGATTACTCCCCCTTTTACAGTTCATCCCGTCTTGACCATCAGCAGAAAGTTGGAGTTCCAAGTTCATTTACCACAACATACGAACCTTCTTTTTTACCCCGCACAGCCGAGGAATGGAACCCCCTCCCAGGGTTGATTGCTACTATAACTGAAATTACCTGTTTAGAAATGCCATAGATAGATGGGACTTACAGTGGAACCCATTTAGAACGAACCTACGTACAGCGAATTATTGTCGATATCGAACTCACGGAAACTTTGTATCAAAATGCATGCATAAAGCACTTTTTATAACGAAAACATATTGGCTATGTCGAACCTTTTCCCCCGGAAAGGCTTTGAAAAACGCGCAAACCATCGTCTTTTAGCCTGTCCCTTCCCCTCAAGATAAATAGTAGGAAAGAAAGAAGATTTCAAAAGCTGAAGTTGCGAACAATGTTGTGCGAAGAGAAGCGATTCAGAAGGGGGAGAAAGCTAAAAAAGCACTCTGCACGCATGCAAAAAAAAAAAAAAACAAAAAAAAACTTGTTAGCGGGTGTTACAAGGCGGAAGCGAATAGATGAGAAAAAAAGAGAAACTCTCGCCTTATAACGAACGTATCGTGAAAGTTAAGTTGGAAATGATTTTTGATATATCGAATTACTTGCTATATCGAACTGATCGTAGCGTTTCCTGCTGTTCGTTATAAACCGGTTTGACTGTATTTACGTGCCTGCAAACAGCCAAGTGGCCTGAGCAGCAGTGCACTATCCTGTACACAGATACATACAAGTATGGGATAAAAACGCAATAAAGCGAAAATGTCTGTTTCACCAAAAAGGCATCGTGAGTCTGTTGCAGACGTGTCATTGCGCCAGTGGTTCGCACATCCAGGATAAAACGTATCTCTCCACTTTGATGTCCTCCCTCACGGTACCCGGAACCTCAGCGACATCAGCAGCTGGGCACAATCAAGAGAACCATGCACAATTTGGCGCAGGAAATGCATGTCTCTTGCAATTTGTCTATCGTGAAGAGGCACTGACCGAGGTCAGTGAGTAGGGAATGGTAATTGTAGAAACGGCGGCGGCCAATATATCGGTCGTATAAGATTCTTATAAATTACGCTGAACCTTTTCAATAAGATTACTATGTAACATCGTTACAGAGTTCCAAACCACAGACGCGAACTTGAGGCGTGATCTAACCAATGCACAATACAGACATAAAAGACACTCAGAGCGACGAAATGTTTTTGTCAGCCGCGATATTACACCCAGTTAGCGAAGTCCTTGACCAACAATGCGAGAGACATGAAGGCGAAAATCCAACCTCGAGTCCACAAAGACACTAAGATCCCGTACATAGACAACCCCCAGCACTTGCTTTTCAAGTATAGTGTAGTCGAAGACTATGATCCCCTTCTTCCTGGTAAAGGACCACTACAGTTCATCACTAACTATTTTAGCAGCGACCCACGACCTGTTGTTTTTTCGTTTGTTTGTTGTATATTTAATATTGTTGAATTGTTACTATTTGAAAACCTTTGTTTCACGTATATGCTCTCCCCCTCTGTAAGGCCTTCGGTCCCTGAGGGTACTTTAAATAAATAAATAATTAAATGAATGAATAAATAAATAAATAAATAAACTGTTTTTGAATGAACACTGCAATCTGCCGTTGCCACGTGCCCCTTTCAGTGACCATAGCCCTAAACGGGCTCTGGTCGTTATGTGTCTTGGCGCTAAAATATATCTCGAGATGTAACCCTTCAGATTTTTTGATACCCCCCCCCCCCCCAATTCACTCAGGGCTAGGTCCTCACACATCTCCTTAGCTCTGGCCTTAGCCCTTTTCAACGCCACATCAACCTGCCTAAAATGTTTTGAAATAGCTGCATTCGCAATTTCCCCCAAAAAACACTCTCCGGCATCACAACAAAGGAACCCTCCTTATCTGGTTCCAAAATACGCAACTGATAGGTAAAAAAATGACTAACCAAAGGTGTCAATCCCACATGTCCTCTACGTGGCCTCAGACACTGAAGAGTGTCCACGCACTCTGAAGTGCACCATGGCCGGTCCTGTTCCGTTGCTCTCTAGGCGACGTTCCTTGCCATCGTCCCCAGCTCTGGAGGGCTCAGGTTTGGCTCAAGGCTGAACTTGGGGCCAAGTTGCAGGACCTTGGAATATTCAGCGGGGACAATAACATCGCCGAGAGTTGTAAAACGACCTGCTGAGGGGGTCACTCGTTCCTTCTACCCACGAGCAAGTCTAGGCCACACCCCCCGCCACAAGAATTCCGCCACTTCCTCATTCGATTTGCACAACTTCGAGTATAACTGTCACTGACGCTCCACATTTCTACCCCCTGCAGCACAAGACACTCTTAAACTATCCTAAAAAAAGGCTCGAGGCACACCTAAGCACTTCTTATGAGTTGTGAATGCGAAAGCACGCCCAGGCCGCTCTTCAACGCGCTGACCTTGGACGTGGAAAATTTGAGCCGCTGCCTCGCGGACACGCAGCGCCATCGGGTGAGCGATCGCTCAAACTGTCGTGTGCCTTGCGGTGCGAGGAAAGAACAGACAGAAACGTAGTTCAAAGCAGAACGGATTTCTTGGTTTATTCCATGCGACGTACATATTGCCACGCGCCGTACAACTGATAAGAGGCGAGTGAACGCGGTGATCAGTGATGACACAACAGTGTGATAACACAGTCAGGATGACACCACAAAAACTGACGCGCTGCGGCCAATGGGAGCCTCGTCAGCGCGCGCCAGACAATGGGACCGAAATGTAAAAGGTGCCTTTGGATAGCTTTGCGCGTGGTTTCATTACGTCGTTTTGCATGGTTGCAAAGCTGATGACGCCGGCTCGCTCCATGAGATCAGTTAATGCTTTCGCATTAAAACGTTCCTGTCGCCGGTACTCTGACCAGAAAATTTGGTACATCCTTCGCGTGTGTCCTACAGACGGTGCAAGCAGGCCACATAGTCCAATAAGCTCAGCCGGGCACGCACCTTGCCTTATGTAGTACGACGCAACTCTCGCACTGCACAAACGTGCCATGCAATTGACGAGAGCGAATGAATTACCAAGGAAACTGCTATTGTCGGCAGAAGAAGCCCGATGTAGAAGTAATAAACTGCAGTAAGGTGGTGAAGTATGCCAATCGGTTGACGATATACACGATGGGGAAAGCAGCTCTGAAAACACGAACGACGAAGAAAAAACACGACAGGAAATTTTGTACTCGCAACTGAAGACTTTCAATAAAAAAAAAACAAAGGCAGACAAAACATACACAGTATTTTAAAAGATTGCCAACAAACAAAGGAACACACCTACCAACCGTGAAGCGAGTCAATAGGGAGTTTTAGAATAACGTACGCAATTTTAGCGCACGCGACTCAAGAGAGTTTTAGAATAGCGTTTCTCCGCCGCGACGCAAAAGCCCAAGCACCTCGCGCTTGCAACGCCACCAAGGTACAGTACCAATTTTTATTTCACACACGAAATGCTGTAACTTTAGAAGAAAAAAAAAACACAAGTTTTTTTGGTTCAGAGTACTATTTTAGAATTGTTTAAACATGAGAATGCGACGCGAGCGGTTGACAAGTCGTGTCCGCTTGCGTCGCCTCGGCAAGAGAGGTCTCGCGCACTGACCTTCGTACATCGTACCTTCGCCGAGAAATGTTCGCGCGTCGCAAGCATCAAGTTGCCGGGGGTCGTTGCCAAACCAGGTACAATGTCGTCCCGGATTGAAAATCGCAGTCGCGAGGATGCCGCCGACGTCGCACTCACGACGCCGCCAAAGCAGCCGCCGACATAATCCTGGAAGCCGCCATTTTTTTAACTGTGCTCGTCTTGGCTTTAGCCAACTTCTCATCACGAATCCTCCTTGGAGAAGCGCAAAGACTCTTTGCGTACGCGCGCTATTTCCGAGAAATAGCGCACGCTAAAATTGCGCACGCAATGCGCAAAACCTGTTTTGCGTTCGGAGCATGCGCAGTGGCGACGACGCTATTCTTTGCGTACGCAAAGCTTTAGCGTGCGCTATTCTAAAACTCCCTAATAATCGACATTTCTACCCGTACATTAGGGAGTTTTAGAATAGCGCACGCTAAAGCTTTGCGTACGCAAAGAATAGCGTCGTCGCCACTGCGCATGCTCCGAACGCAAACCAGGTTTTGCGCTTTGCGTGCGCAATTTTAGCGTGCGCTATTTCTCGGAAATAGCGTGCGTACGCAAAGAGTCTTTGCGCTTCTCCTAGGAGGATTTGTGATGAGAAGTTGGCTAAATCCAAGACGAGCATAGTTAAAAAAACATGGCGGCTTCCAGGATTATGTCGGCGGCTGCGTTGGCGGCATCGTGAGTGCGACGTCGGCGGTATCCTCGCGACTGCAATTTTCAATACGGGACGACATTGTACTCGGTTTGGCAGCGATTACCGACAACTTGATGCTTGCGACGCGCGAACATTTCACGGCGAAGGTATGATGTGCGAAGGTCAGTACACGAGACCTCTCTTGCTGAGGCGACGCAAGCGGACACGACCGCTGAACCGCTCACGTCGCGTTCTCATGTTTAAACAAATTAAAACACTACTCTGGACCAAAAAACTCGTTTTTTTTCTAAAGTTACAGCATTTCGTGTGTGAAATAAAAATGTTTACTGTATCTTGGTGGCGTCGCAAGCGCGAGATGCTTGGGCTTTTGCGTCGCAGCGGAGAAACGCTATTCTAAAACTCTCTTGCGCCGCGTGCGCTAATACAAGCGCTAAATTTAGCGCTAGCGTGCGCTAAAATTGCGTACGTTATTCTAAAACTCCCTATTATGTCATTCATTTTTTCCCGTAGAAAGAAAATCTTTTTTGCTAACAGCGCCAATGAAGGTTCACTAACACACTAATGCCCATGACACGAAATGTGGAAGGCCTCTATAATCTCTCTTGTCACCTTATCCTCGTATGCGCCCAGAACGGCGACTCTGCCAAAGTCAGGCCGACATTTGCACCCTCGTCAACGAATCGGCAAAAGGCCCCCAACCATGGCTCCGAGCAAATACAAATGTTCTCGTAATCTATCATTCAAACATCTTCCTGTTTGTTCCGCGTAGCACCTGTTACATCACAAAGGAATCTTATACAAGACACATAAAGACTTGTACCGGTTTATGGCTGTCGTCACTGAAAGGGGCACGTGGCAACGGCAGATGGCGGCGTTCATCCAAAAACAGTTGGCTCCGTTGGACGTGGAGGACCCTTTCAGGGTTGCCAACTCTGAGGTGGTGTGCGATTTTTTAAGAGACAACGACGCCACGGGGTGGTCGGCCTTCAGCGTTGACGTTGAGGATTTATTTTATTCGCTACCTCATGACCAGCAGCTAGCCTCTGTTAGATATTGCATTGAAACGAACGGGGAACCGGGGTTCAGAACCTGCAGTGGAGTGGCCATGGAAGACTTCCTAGAGACGCTCCAATTTTGTCTGAATTCGATGGTAGTAGGCTGAAACAATTCTTTTTTCATACAAAAGCAATGAGTGTGTATTGGGTCCTGTGTGGTTCCACTTTTGAGCGACATTTACCTATCCGGGTCGATAAAGCTGTGGAGTCCGCTCTGGGGCATCGGCTGTAAAACGGTCTGTCGATTTGCAGACAATTTTTTGGTTTTGCATGAGGGGGCAGAAGATGATACACGATGTTTCCTTTTAGACGCTCTTGAAAAGTGTGGTGGCGGCCTGAAGTTCACTTGTGAGGAACTTCATGAAGGGGCTCTGCAGTTCCTGGATTTGACGATATATTTGGGTGACAAAACTATGTTGGTCGTTTTTCCCGCGCTCTAAAAAGGCGATTCTGGATTTTAAATCTTCCCACACAAAGGCGACCAAGAGGACCATAACGATGTCATGCCTTGGTTCGGCCCTCAAAAAATCATGCGCCCACAAGACGATCGAAGGTTTTGGGAGACAAATTGGTAGATTGAAGGAGTGCCAAGAGTGTCAGCGGGGTTCCCGTTGGCACTCTTGGCAGAAGTAGCCAGCACACTTCTTGAAAAAGCTAAGGGGTGTGGTATTCTCTATAGTATTCCCGCTCTATCAATAATCACCGCCCGATTATTCTGTGCTTCGCCCGTCTTCCAGGGAGAGACTCAGTGCAACGAGAAGACAAATGGGCTTAATGTCCTTCGCAGTTGCCAATTTAAGGGAGCGAGCACTCCGGGCCCGACGATCCTGGTTGTCGCCCGTCGTTCAGGGCTCACAGTCGGAGTGGGTTGTCCAGGGGCCCCATGTTGCGTTTTTTGGACTCCCACGGCGACTAGGGACATGGAAGTGATGTCAACAACGCAGCGAACCCAGATTGGATGTTGATTAGTGAGAGTCGCTGACGAATTCCCGCCGAACAAAAAAAAAGCTCACATTTTTTTGTTCTCTTCTGCAGATATTCGTCATCAGCGACTCTCACCAATCAACATCCAATCTATGTTTACTGCGTTGTTGACGTTACTTCCTTTTCTCTAGTCGCCGTGGGAGTCCAAAAAGCGCAACATGAGGTTTCAGGGGCCCTATGTTGCGCTTTTTGGACTTCCACGGTGACTAGGGAAAAGGAGGTGGCATCAACAACGCAGCAAACGCAGATTGGATGTTGATCGGTGAGAGTCGCTGATGACAAATATCTGCAGAAGAAAACAAAACCAACTTTTTCTTTGTTTTCTTCTGCGGAGACTCGTCGTCAGCGACTCTCACCAATCAACATCCAATTTGCGTTTGCTGCATTGTTGACGTCACTTTTTTCTTCTTAGTCGCCGTGGGAGTCCAAAAAGCGCAACAGGGCCCCTCATAGCGCTCTTTCCTGTCTTCTCGTCCGAGTCTCGCTGCGGAACCACTCCGAGATCGTCATGGCCCAGGCCGGTATGGCCAGGGCTCGCCGTTCTTTCTGGTCCTGGTCAAAACCTCGCTAGTGGACCGCTCCGGGGATCGCCATGGGCCAGACCAGCCAGAACGGCTCCATCGTTACTGCCCGGCCCCAGCATCGCGGAGCATGCTCTGTCTGGCGCCTGCTCGTGACTCTTCGGCCAACCGCTTGTCACGTTCCCTCCGCCCCGCCGCCTTCCACCCTCGTCTCCCACCCCGCATGGAAATCTTATATCTGGGAAATATTTGGCTATATCAAACATTATCCTGAGTATATACAGCCTTATCTGGCGTATATAGTCCTATCTGGTGTATATACAGCCTTATCTGGCGAATATAAAGCCTTATTTGGAATATATAAGCCTAATCTGGCGTATATAAGACTTATCTGCAGTACATAGTCTTATCTGGCGAATATAAAGCCTTATGTGAAATATATACAGCCTAATCTGGCATATAGACAGCCTTATCTGCCGTATATACAGTCTTATCTGGCGGATATAAAGCCTTATCGGGAATATATACAGATTAATCTGGTGTATATACAGCCCTATCTGCTGTATATACAGTCTTATCTGGCGAATATAAAGCCTTATCTGGAATATATACAGCGTAATTTGGCATATATACAGCATTATCTGCCATATATAGTCTTATCTGGCGAATATAAAGCCTTATCTGGAATATATACAGTTTAATCCGGCATATCTACAGCTTTGTCTGACATATATATAGACTTATATGGTGAATACAAAGCCTTATCTGGAATATATACAGCCAAATCTGGCATATATACAGCCTTGTATGCCGTATATACAGTCTTATCTGGAAAATATCAATCTTTATCTGGAACATATACAGCCTAGACTGGCGTAAATACAGCCTTATATGCCATATAGGCAGTCTTATATGGCGAATATAAAGTCTTATCTCGAAAATATATAGCCTAATCGGGCTTATATACAGCCTTATCTGCCGCATATAGTCTTATCTGGCGAATATAAAGCCATATGGGGAATATATACAGCCTTATCTTCCTTATATACAGTATTATCTGGCGAATATAAAGCCGTATCTGGAATATATACAGCCTAATCTGGCGTATATACAGCCTTATTTGCCGTATATACAGTCTGTCGCAAGCGACATGCGGGGTGTGCAGTAGAGCTGCGGTGACCTTTAGAAGCGTGCGATGGGCACGGGGCGCGAGCTCGAACGATCGCGGGCGTGGCCCACGAGGGCCTCGGCGGCAGGGACTCGAAGCCTGGCCTGAACGACGTAAAGGTGTGTTTTTTGCTGTGTCCTGACTTCCGTGTCCTTCTTGTATTCCGCTATGAGCTTGTCCTTTTCGGCTCCAACTTCCACCCAGCAGCTGCTTGGAGGGAGAAAGTCCGACTGAATGCGGCACTCTGGGCAAGAGCGTACGGTCGTACTGTCGAACTCCTTGGAGCCTCGCCATTTCCGGCTGCAGCTGAGGCAGAAGACGTGGCAGCACTTCTCCAGGATGCCGAACCGTCGCTCCGAGCTAGGATCCTTGTCGATGACCATGTCCATGCAGATGCCGCAGGTTTTGTCCGTGCTGCGCTGCACGGCGAAAGAAAGTTCCATGTCTTCTTCGTGCTTCTGGACATATTCCTCTTTGCGCTGCCTCCGCTGCTCTTGGTCGTCGGGATGAAGGCACCACTTCTGACACAGGTCGCACAGCTCAAGGTGGGTCTTCAAGCACCGTTTGCCTAGGAGACATCGTTTGCTGGTCGCTCTGAAAGGGCAAAGCGGCTTCAGTGCGCCTCCTATGACATCCTGCGTCTGTTGCGGAGCGTCCTCGTGACGGCGTGCGTGGGATTCCGCTGACGTTTGCACGCCGCTTTCGCTTTTGGGTACGAATTCAGGCGCGTCGACCCAGTTCAATGGCGCCTTATGCGTCTCGAGCTTTCGCGGCCCGGCATCGGTGTCCGAGTAAGGGGAGCCCCCACCGTTCTTGTGTGTCGCCCTCGATGAAGGCAGTCCAGATCCGTGGCCTCCCGCCGAGCTGCCCAAAGAGGACGCTGCGAGCGACGTGTGGCACTGCTCTCGATGGCCGTCGTTGGTGCGATGTCGGCTCTGACCTTTTCGGCTAATCTTGGGTTTGTCGGCGTGCCCTCGACCAGCCGGGATATGTTCATAGCGACACCTGCTTCCAAACATGCAGTTCCCTCGGAGGTAGTGCCTGCACACGTTGTCCGGCATTCCGGCGACCAGCTCGTGTAAAAACGGTCACGAATCTCCCTCTCTGCACGTCCCGCAAAGAAAAAATCTGCAAAGGTAGCTTCGGAGTCCACCCTCCGCCATCTTAGCTTCTTCCTTTTCTTTCACGATGAACACTCAAACCTGATCTCTCCACGCACCTCCGTCCTTCCACACGATGAGGTCCTTCTGTTTTGCTCACCGTCACCATTGGTAACGAAGCGTCTCCTGGGAGCGCCTCGCCACGCGAACGCAGACGCTGGCTCCTGGAGCCAGCAAGCTGTGTGTGTCTGTGGTTCTCCTCTACGCTGCAACCCTCGACCAATCAGCGTACACAAGCGAGCCCTGCTGGACAAGGCGCTCCAAGAGATGATCGACACGGGTGCAATACGTGTAGTGTGCCATCAACAAGCTAGATGGCGCAAGAAGTCGTGGTTTGTTTTGTTACAACGAGATGGTGCCACGTGCTTGACAGCGGCACGCGCTGTCTCTGGATTCATGTACATATTAAAAATAGAACAGTCTTCACAAAAAATCCGAGCTGGTGTGACGTCTCTTTCTTTCGTCGGGGTTCTCGCCTTGGGTCCCGCACCTCGGCACCCCGCGGCCCACGCGCCGGCAATGTAAGCCTTTTCAGCATCTCTACAGGCCTTTCGGGGCGCTGTTTTTATCCATGCTTTTCTTGTCTCTTTCCACTCATTTATAATGGCCCTACGCAACCATTACATTTTGGCGACGAGGTTTTTGCTTCCATTTTTTCCATTTTCGCCCTCGTGAGTTTTTTTGTGAGACTCCGTGCCGGAGATGAGTGGTGGCAGCACCGGCCTGTATAGTTTTCTTTTGTGTAAGGTAATATTTTAACGTTCGAAATGTAAGGAGGTCCTTTTGAATATTCCCATCCACCACATCTTTTGCATATGTAGTACATGAAAATACTGTCGATGCATAGCGACATTTAACGTTCCGTTTCGAGCGTCAATGGTCCATTTTGAACGCCAGTAGGGTTAGGCGTAACGCCATCCTTTGTTCCCTTTTTTTTTGCGAACGCCGTAACGGCCGTTCGAATCGGTACCTTCGTTTTCAACTTTATCTCCCAACCATAGCCATAGTAGACCATAGCGTCGCTATGTTCCATGTCCATGTATATCCTAAGTAATTTTGAAAGGTATTTTTGTCCATCAAATATGCGTATCTAGCCATTGGCTTTACGTAGAGCATTCATAAGTTCCAAAAATGGCAACGGCTTCTTTCCCGACGCCTCCACCATTTCTTCCCACGCCAGGTGCCCCTGTGCAGCCTTGGTTAAATTGGAAAACGTCGTTTTTAAATTATATTGTGGTCCTAGAGGCTGATGAAAGCTCGCCGAAGCGTAAGCGCGCGTTGTTGTGGTCTTTGCTTGGTCTCGAAGGCCAAAGAATAGTTTCAACGTTCCCATCCACGGCCCTCGCCCATAGCGAGACCGTCTCCGAATTTGACGTTCTTATGACGGCGCTTGATCAGCACTTCGCTGCCAAAAAGAATGCTGTTGTCGAACGGAGGTTGTTCCTCACCCGCGTCCAGTCGCAGGGAGAAAGTGTCCTTGAGTACCTTGGTGCCCTACGGCACCTCGGCTCTTTTTGTGATTTTGGGGAGTCTCTTGAAAACCGCATCGCGGAAGTTTTTTTGGCCGGGTTATTATCATCGGAGGTACACAATCGGGTAATCCGAGAGTCTGCGGAAGCTGGACTACCCAGCCTCGAACGCATCGTGCTTCTGGCACAACAGTTCGAACCAGCTGCTCGAGATTGCGATCGTTACCGCCAAATTGCATCATGTCTTCCGCGTTCCGAGTCGACACAGGCCGTTGAGGCAGTACAAAGGGTTCCCGTTCGGCGTGGACAAGATGGCCGCCAATTGAAGTCAAATTCGAACATGCAACGTCAAAATGGAGGGCGGCCTCCTGCCGTTTCCTCCTCCCCCGCAAATGTTTCCTCCTCACCTTCCAAGGTTTCCTTCTCGCCGCGCCACCAGTCGCGTGGACTCACCCGCGTTTTTACAAGTCGACTGCCTCGTGATGCTCCTCCGGGCGCGCGCGCTTTTGGGCGCGGGGCGGAATCGTGCCAGTTTTGCGGTCTCCGACCCCATCCGCGAGAGGAGTGTCCAGCGTCCGGAATTACTTGTTTTTCTTGTGGCAAGATAGGCCACTTTTCAAATGTTTGCCGAAGTTCGTCTTCGTCGTCTGAAGTCATCGACCCCCGTCGCCTGGCGTTTCCGCCGGGACGAGGCCGCGCCGCCGGTCGCCGGTACGAGAGGCTTGGACCTGGCCGTAACCAGACGCCGATCCATGGAATCGTGACGTCTCCCGACGACGAGGGGGAACAACAGCCAAACAACGTCTTCACCGTCGGATCCCCGGAGGTCCTCCCTGAAGAACGTGTCGACCGTCGCCCACTGAATTTCACAGCTGATGTTCAGGTGAATGGATTTACATTACCCTTACTCATTGATACTGGCTCCGAAGTGTCAATACTTTCCGAGAGCATGTTTAACAAGATCAATTCCAAGCAGCAAATCCGGCTAAGGAAACCGCCGCGCACTCTTGTGCACTACCTCCGAGGGTCGATTCCAGTCATGGGATGTTTCCAGACCAAAGTCAACTTCAAAGAACGCTCCGCCGACATTCTTTTTTACATCGTTCGCAATGGCCGATCCCTGCTTGGGAGAGATGCCGTGCATGGACTGCGTCTAATTTTATCGGGCGCGCCACTCAAGTGCTTCCATGTCAATGCAGCTGACCCTCGCTCCACCATCCCGGGACATGTAAAGTCGGCTGGAGTCCCGCAGCCCCCATGTACGGTGGAGCCCAGTCGTCCATCGCGTCCTCCAAGTGCTCCCTGCAAGCACCCTTCATCATTGTCCACTGTTCACGGCACTCAGCCATCCACGTCGTCTGAGTACTACTCAAGTAGAGGCGTCTTCGGAGACCAGCCTTCAAGGGATCCGTCGACGTCGGGACCATCTTTGCAACCTTCATCGGTGAGCGATGCATCGAAGTTACCTTCTGGTTTCGAAGAATTCGAGGATCTCTTTTCTCCTGAGTTAGGATTAGTTAAAAACCAAACTCACACAATCACTATCCGGCACCATGTTCCGCCGGTACAGGCTAAACTTCGCCGCTTACCAATGACGTTGCGTGATGCCGTCAGTGCAGAAATTCAGAAGCTCGAGCGCCAAGGTGCTATCGAGCGCGTAAACGCGTCGGAATGGGTGTCCCCCATTTAGTAGTTAAGAAGAAAGACGGTGGAATCCGTATGTGTGTCGATCTGCGGGCGGAAAGCAGGCAGTCGTTATTGATTCTTTTCCGCTTCCGCACATTGAGGAGCTTCTGAACTCCCTCAGTGGAGCTTCCCATTTTTCTAAATTAGACCTTGCGTCTGCTTATCATCAAGTCCGTCTCGACCCCAAGAGTCGCGACTTAACAGCATTCATTACCCATGAAGGGCTTTTTCGTTTCAAACGAGTTTGTTTCGGTCTGGCGTCTGCACCAGCGGCCTTCCAACAGGTCATGTCCAAGATATTAAAACACTGTCCAGGAGTCCAGTTTTAACTGGACGATGTCATTGTCTATGGTTCCTTCCAGAAGGAACATGATAGTAATCTCAGACAAGTCCTCAAATGTATTAGAGAGGCCAGCATGAAACTAAATAGAAAAGCCGTTTTCAATGTTTCTGAACTGCCATTCCTTGGTCATCGTCTGTCTGCGGAGGGTCTAGCACCCCTTCCTTCGTAGATAGACGAGGTCCTAAATTTTCCAGTTCCATCGGAACCTTCGCAGTTGAAGGCCTTCCTAGGTCTAGTAGAATATTACAGTAAGTTTGTCCCCCACTGTGCTACTCTTGTAGAACCCCTCCGAAGGCTTCTGCGCAAGGGAGCATCTTTTGTCTGGTCGTCCGACGTAGAGGCCAGTTTCCAAAGTGTCAAGTCCTGCCTCCAGCAGGCTCCCATTCTCGCAATGTTCGATCCAAATCTTCCAGTTGTCGTCTCCACAGACGCGTCCAATTACGGACTAGGTGCTGTTCTCCAGCAGCAGCATGGGAAGCAACTAAAGACTGTTGCTTTTGCTTCCCGCTCTCTCTCCGCGGCAGAGCGGAAGTACTCAGCAGGAGAGAAAGAAGCTCTCGCAATCCTCTGGGCTTGCGAGAAATGACACGTTTATCTTTGGGGTCGACATTTCAAGATCCAGACAGATCATCAAGCTCTCGTCACACTAATGTCTACTCAAGGGACAGGTGTCCGTCCACGACGCATCAGTCGTTGGACTGCTGGACTTTTCAGCTATAATTTCACAATGAAGTATCGTAAAGGCAGCGATAACGTAGTTGCCGACGCTCTATCTCGCCTTCCGGTCCCAGGCACCGAAGAAGGTATGTCTTTTGAAGAAGAGGTAGTTTCAATTGTCTGTGCATGTCTCACACAGAAGGAGTTCAATTAAGAAACTCTAAAAGATCCTGTATAACCAGTTATCATGACATATCTTTCAAACACATGGCCCTCAGAGGACATGTTGCCTCCAGAATTCAAGCCGTATTTCGTTGTAAGAGACCAGCTGTCAGTCACCGATGCATTGTTGTTCCAAGGAGAGAAAATAGTGGTTCCGTCCACTCTCCGTGATCAAGTTATTGATGTAGCTCACGAAACCCATCAAGGTATCTCGCGCACCACCAGTATCATCAAGGAGCTTTACTGGTGGCCACATTTAAGTCAACATGTCAGGACGAAAGTTCAGAACTGTTCGGTATGTCAGTCGACAGACAAGCCTGCAAAGGCATCTCCAGCACCTCTTCAACCAGTCGAATTCGCCACCCGTCCATGGGTAAAGCTGGGCATGGATATAGTAGGTCCCTTTGAACGAGCCCCGGCTCAAGAGAGGTTTTTCATTACAGTGGTAGATTACCACAGTAGGTGGCCGGAAGTGGCACCAGCCCACAACGTCACGACTGCTACAGTCATAAAGTTCTTGAAGTCCATCTTTGCCCACGAAGGTCTGCCGCAGGAGATCACGACAGATAACAGCTCTCAATTCATTTCGAAGGAATTCAGCGATTTCTTGAAGACGCATGGCATCAAACATGTGAAGTCATCCCTTTACCATCCCCAAGCTTATGGCCAGGTAGAGAGACTCCATAGAGTCCTCAAGTCTGTTATTCAGTTGGCTCTCGTCCAACATCGTCCGCTTTCCGAAGCCATTACAGAATATCTCGGGGTATACCGGAGTAAGCGCCATGCCACGACTGGAGAAACGCCAGCTTTTCTTTTACATGGTCGCACCGACCGGACGCGACTGCATCTTCAAGGGCGAGGGACCCCAGAGTCCGCTGTCCCTCCACATGTTGTTCAGGAAGAGCTTCCTGATAGAGTCAAGGAATACCAAACGAAGATGAAGTATTCCGATGCCAGGCGAGCAGTCAAGTACCCTGCTTTTGCTCCTGGGCAATCAGTAAAGGTTTTCAAACCCAACATTAGAGGGGAAATGAGCAACAAATATGCTCCACCGCAACATATACATGAACAAGTAGGGCCAGCCACATATAGATTAAATGATGGAACCATATGGGATGCAGACAAAATGACACGTACAACGTTGAAACCACCCCGACGTCAGCCGTTGTGGCTTATGGACGATGACATATTCCCCACGTTAACTAATGCGGCTCCAGCTATAAGCCTGGGCCATGTGCCACCTGAGGGTCCGGCACCTGCAACTTTGCGTGCTGCGGCCCCCAGCGTCATTCCTGTCCATGCGGCCCCTGCGGCCGGTCCTGTTTTTGCAGCCCCTGATGCCGGTCTTGTCCCGACGGCCCAAGAGGTCGTCCCTGCCACTGCGGCCCCTGTGGCCGCCCATGCTACTGCGGCACCCGGCCCTGGCCATATTGCTGTGGCGCCTGGTGCCCATAGTCATGGACCCCTGGCGCCGCCCATGATCCTGCTGTGCCAGGCGTCGTTCCTCATCATACGGCTCCTGCAGCCCATGTAGCTGTGGTCCCTGGTGCTGCCCATGTACCGGTAGTACCCGGTGCCCTCCCTGTTCCTGGCGTACCCGGCACTAGTTCCGTGGTACCCTGTACGGTGCAAGATGCAGTGGTTTCCGGTGGCATTCCCGCCACCCCAGTCCCCGGTGCCGTTCCTGATTCCGGTTTCCAAGCGGCCTTTCCCGCTGCTGTACCAGTCCAAGCCAGCAGCCAGCCACCAGTTCTGCCGGCTGCCCCGGCTAGTCTTCCAAGAGGCCCCCAGGGTCGCTTTCCAGGAGGGTCCTGAACCTTCCGTTCCTTCAAGCGGTGCAATAGTGAGCACCGCATCAAGTTCATCACAGCTGGGACTCGGGTAATGCAGTGAGCTGCCGTCATCTAGCTCCGCAACGGTCACAGCGAAGTCCCTGCACTCCGTGGGGCCAAAGGCCTCTACACATTCCGAGTCTTCAGTGGCTCCTGGTTTAGCAGAAGACCCGGAATCAAGTCCCGAGGCAACCCAAGAATCGACTCCTACATCAGGTGACGGTGGTGCAGACACACCACCGAGGACATATCGTACCCCAGCACTATCCCCATCGGACACTCCACAACGCCCCAAGCGGCGTAGACGACTTCCCGCAAAATTTCGTGACTTTCAAGTGGATATCTACTCCAAGGACGCTCCTTAAAAACTTTGGCACTTAAGTCATAGTGGTTTGAAATTTCATGCAGCGTGCAATGCATTTTGTAATATAGATGTGAACAAATTTTTTCTTAGCACTTCTCCCGTGTGTTTGTAGTATCAAGTTTCCATGTTATGTACATAGAGGTTTCGGTCAAAGTGTTTGAAGTGAAAATGTTATTCTTTATGTTTCCAAGGACTAGTCAGCCATTTCAATCGTGGAAGTAAAAGTGTTAATCTTTGTTTCAAATGACTCGTCAAACCGTGAGATTTTTGAAAGTGTTGTTCTTTGTTCCAAAGGACTCGTCAGTGACAATTTGGTTGCAGTGAAGAGAGCCCTTTTCAGTCTAACTGAATTCTGCTCGACATAGTGCAAAGTGTAGCATTAATGATTGTATCTTTCCAATGTATTTCTTTATCCTTATTTTCTCCGACCACTTCACAATTATTTTTGCTTGTAGTGATTGGTTGGTAGGATTTTGTGTGCGTGTGAATTTATACATGGTTAAAAAAAGAGTAAGCTGTTTCTTGGGTCGGTAGCAAATTGTCCAACGTCATTTTCTTCTAAGGGGGGAAAAGATGTAGTGTGCCATCAACAAAGCTAGATGGCGCAAGGAGTCGTGGTTAGTGTTGCAACGAGATGGTGCCACGTGCTTGACGGCGGCACGCGTTGTCTCTGGATTTATGTACATATTGAAAATAGAAGAGTCTTCACAAAAACTCCGAGCTGGTGCGACGTCTCTTTCTTTCGTCGAGGTTCCCGCCTTGGGCTCTGCACCTCGGCACCCCGCGGCCCACGCGCCGGCAATGTAAGCCTTTTCAGCATCTCTACAGGCCTTTCGGGGCGCTGTCTTTATCCTAGCTTTTCCTGTCTCTTTCCACTCATTTATAATGGCCCTACGCGACCATTACAGTACGTGAGTCAAAGAGCCCTTGGGCCTTCCCGATCGTCCCTGCCCCCAAGAAGGATGGAACGGCTCGGCTTTGCGTCGACTACCGGCGCCTGAATGCGGTAACCGTTCGTGACGCGTATGATCGATTGAGTCGATCATGTGCAACTTGGGAAACGCCAGTTTTTTCACGAATCTTGACTGCAGTCGCGGTTTCTTCCAGATAGAGGTCGAACCCGTTGACATTGAGAAAACAGCATTCACATGCTACAGAGGATTGTACGAGTTTGTGCGCATGCCTTTCGGCTTGAGCAACCCTTCTGCCACATTCCAGCGTGTTATGGACATTGTGCTTGGGGACGCACGGCACAACTACGCCATGGCGTATATGGATGACGTAGTAGTCTTCTCACGCTCGTTCGAAGAACATCTTTTCCACCTTCGGACTATACTCGAGCGCATGCAGAATGCTGGTTTGACAGTTCACCCGGGAAAAATGCAACTGGCGACATCTGAGATTAACCTGCTCGGTTTTGTAATCGACGATGGATCGCTTCGCCCTAATGAGGACAAGCTGAGGGCCATAACTGAGTTTCCTCCCCCAGATGAGGCAAAGAGTTTGCAGAGATTTCTTGGCATGGTTGGATTTTACCGCCAGTTTATTCCCCACTGTGCAGAGATAACGCGGCCTCTGAACGACTGCTGCGCAAAGGCGTCAAGTGGCGTTGGACAGAGGCACAGCAAAATGCTTTCCTTCAACTGTCCAGAGCTATTGCTGAGACAGCATCTTTGAAGCTCCCAGACCTCAACCGTCCGTTTGTACGGCAAACCGATGCGAGCGGCTACGGTTTAGGTGCTGTGCTGCTTCAAGACTTTGATGGTGTCTTACGACCCGTAGCGTTTGCTAGCCATACGTTGACACCAGCTCAACGAAATTACAATGTTTGCGAGCTTGAGTGCCTATAGCCATCATATTCGCCCTGCAGAAATTCAACATGTATCTTGATGGCGCGCGCTTTGTGATCCAGTCGAATAAAGGCCTGTTCACACATACAGCGGAGCGCTAAGTTAGCGCTACGTGAGCGCTCCATGGAGCGCTCATGCGGCGCTGCAGCACGTGACTTCGTTCTAATATAGCGCGTGGTTAGCGCTTTAGTAGCGCCTTGTTAGCGCTCCAGTGACGCCTTGTTAGCGCTCCAGTAGCGCCTTGTTAGCGCTCCAGCAGCACCATGGCGAACATGTGGGATGCTGAAATAGAAATGCGACAAATGCTCTTACATACGCGATTAGTACATATCTGGTGTGGACGGCTTAACTCCCAGAAGAGCCTTCTGGGTGCGCGACATCATTCGCCACCGAGATACCGACGGGTCCCCTGCGAACCTTGTTCCTAGGCTGAGGGACCGAGACAGAGAGCTCTTTCGAAGGCGATCATGTTTACCTGCGTGTCCTTGAAACCAGCGTCACACATATCGAATTGAAAGCTATGAGGTCGTACCCAATCAATAAGTCGCTCAGAGTCCATGACTCTGGATCGCCTGCCCGACCCTCTGCTTTTTTTTTTTTTTTTTTTTTTTATTGGGAAGAACAACAGAGAGTTTAGCCAAACACGTAGTCTGGCAGGCTACTCTGCATGGGAAGGGAGGCGGGAAGAAAGGTTGCAGAAGAATGCAGAAATGCAGGGAAGGCAGGGATACAGGTTCAGATTTTCACATATCAGTCATAGGGTTGTAATGCTGAAGACACCAACACACACCGTCACAGATGAAGAAACGAAACGTCGTTGTACCGCAGAAACACTGAGTCATTGCTCACTATTGTCCATAAACACACACGAGATATAAATGAGTTAGTGTTCACTTTCAGTTCACGTCGCCTCACGTAGGCTGTACGTATATAGTTAAACGATTCCAGGTAAAGTTAAAGTTGGTCTATCAGCCCAGTTTCTTCGAGAAAGTTTGTAAACGCGTCTAATGGTCCTCGTTGCTTATCTTGCGGCTTCCAAGTTTCTAGCATGTTTTTAAAACTGTAAGCTTCGCCATAAAGTTGTTGTAAGGTGGCCTGTAGTGTCCACCTCGCGTCATCGAATTTAGAGCAACTTGTAAAAATGTGATTGAGATCTTCGGGTATACCACACTGTTGACAATTCGGGCTAGCCGCGTGGCCATACCTAAATCTTTGGAGATTTGTATATGCGACATTAAGACGTATGCGGTGGTAAAGGGTCTCGAGCTTCCTTGGTAAATGTTTTGGAGATATTCCTTTTAGAGAAGGATCGATTCTGAAAAGTGGCTTGTAATGATAGTCTGGTGACTTCCAAAGTTTTCTAAATTCCTCTCTACCAAGTGACATAATTAACGATCGAGCGTCTGTTTTCGTAAAAGGTACGGTGTCCGTGGTTTGTAATAGGTGACCATTAGAGGCAGCAGCATCTGCAGCCTGATTTCCAGCTATTCCGGTGTGCCCCGGAATCCACTGGAATACCACATCATGCCCGCTTCTTTTGAGCTCTGCGTAGCTAAACAAAAGCTCAAAACACAAGTGTGGGTTGGATGAAGAGGTGAGGGAATGCTTTAATGACTGCAGCGCAGCCCGTGAGTCTGTCAAAATTGCCCACTTTTGTGAAACTGTTTGAGAGTGGATGAATTGGAGTGCCATCTTAATTCCGTGTAGCTCCGCAGTTGTTGAAGGGACATTGTGTGACAGCTTGAAGCTACGGGTTGTATTGAGAGTTGGTATAACTATTGCAGAGGCTGATGTACTAGTACGTGTAGAGCCATCTGTGTATATATGCACACGGTCAAAGTATGCATAGTGAATATGACTGAGCGTCAATTGAAGTTGAATTACTTGTGACTGTGCTGCTTTTTGGATGAGACCTGGCACATTCATAAAAACTTCTGGGACATGCAGTGTCCAGGGAGGGCAGGATGGGGTTTCATAATACTTGGCTGAAGGAGGAATATTCTTTTGCAGTTCATCCACGGCTTTACCGAACCCAGAGCTTGGTCTTTCACGATTCAAATTTATGAGATAATGCCGCTTGTGTCGAGATTTGTGCCTTAGGTCCCTTAGCGAAAACTAATACGTTTGAAATATACCACATTCTAATTTGAGTGTATTTGAAATACGATTCATAATTGTAAGTACACGAAAAATATACCGAAAATATAAACTTCTTTTTTTGTTACTTAGTACTAAAATATACTTCTAAAAATCATTTTAAAATACCTTTACTTAAACTACATTTGAAGTTCCCTTCATGCGTTTTGAAATATGTAAATACTAAATTAATAGGCGCAAAATACCTTTCACATATATTTCTTGAAATATTTATTTAATTCATGCAAAATATACTCCAACCCTAAAAAAATGGAGCAATCAAGAATACGTGCCGAATACTCTTAAAATACCTGAAAATCGTAAATACTGTTGTGTTATACTCTAAGTACCTTTTGACTGCAATACTTTGGTAGTTTGACTTAAACTACCAAAATATTTAAAAGCTCCCCTTTTGAAGTTCACTTCAAGCAGATATGGAGTACACTGAAGCGCCTAAATACATTTGATTAGTTTGGCAATTGAATTGCGCAGCATCGCACTGATAAATCAGCCCAGTTTATGTTATTGTTTCCTTTTTTCTATCAAGAACACACCTGATCAGTTCCTTGCACACCAATCACAAACGGGGTTCGGGAACTACAACCACAACATTTGCTGATGCTGGAAAGCTTCAGCAGGTGCTGTGAACAGATACGTTTGGCGTGGTTTTGTTAGCACAATGTTAGTTCACTGAACGTGTATACTCACCATTGTACGTGATGTTAATAGTGACTTTAATACAGTGACATTAACTACCATATTAAATAGTCAACTACTAAAAAGGAAAGGCAAAACAACTACTGTAAAATATTTATTTTTCGCGGGCTCAATATTTCGCGATTTAGGTCAAAGTTGGAGTTTTGGAATAATTCGCAAATTCTAATTTTCGCGACGCGCTGGGATCGCAATATAGATTTTAATGTTTTTACATTTTGCCGGAATTGTTCACGGGACCTATTTTTCGGAATTGTAGGCGATTCGCCAACTTTGCGAGAATTAGGTCCTCACGAAAATGAAGTCGTTTACAGTATTTTAAAGTGAAGAAACTGCCTTGATTCGCTTCGCCCTGAGTGGTGCTACGCAGAGAAGCAATAACATGTATTTTATGAGCCGTTTGTGTGGATATCGTTTTAGGGACTGTGCCGAATTGTTATTAGTTGTACCAATGCCTTTTAGTAAGAGATATCGTCCACGAACTTCAAAACACTCTTTCCCCCTTGACAGACTCCCGAGGAGAAGATCGAATACTTGTAACCTTAATAAGCGCAGAGGTGGTCACCGAAAAAATTATTACCTTCAATATGTAGGCTATATAAGGCTCTAGAGCAGTCAACGGGACTGTGAATGAGCTCTTCAGTGCGTCATGGTGTTTGTGTTTGTGTTCGTTTCTAATGTGGCTTTGTGAGATGTATTTAGTAGTGCCTTCAAATACCACAGGGAAACCATTTGCTGACAAAATCGAAAATAAAAAAAAATCGCGTAACCGGTTTTTAATCCACAAATGGCATCTTGAGTGTGAAGGAATAATATTTTTGGTATATCTAAAATATTTTTGATTCATATTTATAATGTATTTTGAATACATTACGCGCGTATTTCGAATGCGGCCAAAATAATACAGAATAAATACAAAATGAATATTCGTACTAAATATATTTCAACTTCGTTTGAAGTACGGCCTCTTTTTGCTAAGGGGTGTATTCTTAACGTTTCTTGCATGCGCATTGTTGTCAAAGGAAGTGCTCCAGCTTCTGCAATTGTGCCAACATTTGAAGTTCCACCAGGGACGCCAAGACAAATTCTTAAAGGCTTATTTGCCTCTGCCTGCAGACTCCTAAAGTTCGTGGCAGAAATGTTCTGCAAAACTGGTAGGCTGTACCTGATGAGAGAATTAATTAAAGAGTCCTGTAATTTCAGCATAGATGTGCAAGACTTGCCCCAAGTCCTTCCTGTAAGGCAGCGAAGGATATTGGACGCGGAACCAAGCTTCGATTTAAGGTATTTTATATGTGGTGTCCAGGTCAGGTTTTTATCGATTAAAAAACCGAGAAACCTATGTGTTGGTAGGTATCGGATGAGATTTCCAGCAAGGACTAAAGGAAAACGTTTCATCGACATTCGTGTGAACGCCATGGCCACAGTTTTTTCGGGAGATAGGCACATTCCCCGTTCTCGTAAATATAGGCTGATTTCAGCAAGAGCGTGCTGAAGTCTCCGCTGGCTGACGAAACGATTAGCGTGGGTCGACCACATACAGATATCATCGGCGTAAATCGAAAGCCGGCCACCGATCCCCCGATTTAAATAAAATAAAAACCCTTCACTGCGGAGCGTAGGGAAAAATCGGAGCTACGCTGGGGAACTCGCCGCCGCCGGTGGGGTCGGAAATGTAAGAGGGGGAGTGGGAAACTCGGCGGGGCGGAGTCAAAAGAAGCTCCTCCCCTTCCTCGTGACGTGGCATCGGAGAGATTCCCGCCGGAGGCGAGCTTAGCCCCCCTGATCTGGAATTTGCATACCTGGCCGGGGATATCAGACTGTATCTGGCATTATGAGGCTATCTCTCGCAGATATACCATGTAGGTGGTTGCTTTTATTTATTACTTTTTTTTTCGACCGACAGGACGGCATACCAAGCTCTGTTTTGTTTAGCCGCCTGAGGGCGCTTCGGTCGGGATTGGGGAGACGCTTTGGGTGTCGAGAGTTGTGTTTCAAGGGGTCCCGTGCCGTTACGAGTCGGAATTCTGCTTGTTTATGAGCTTTTCCCGGTGTCGGGGAAATGGCCGCGGGCATGTCGCCCTCTTCGTTGTATTTCATGCGGAACCCCGGTTTTCGAGCCCACGTGAAGACACTTAACTCGCCCACGAGAGGGTGCTGTCTCAGTGCCGCGTATGTCTACCCATTGACCCTGGAGCGCGGGGCCAGACGTAAAGGTTTGCCGGGGAACCCACGGCCGAGACATTAACACGTCACCAGTCGCCAGGTAGTTTGCTGGGAAACAAAGTGCTTCAGAGCTCACGGAGTCGTGTCTCGGAACTCTTCCGTGACGCCCGGGGACCAGGCGCTTCTTATATATTCTGCATATGCCTGGCGTGTCTTTCTTTTTACTTTGTTTTAACGGCATTTCGTGGTGGCATAGACGTGCCCCAACCGACATGTCTCGGTGGTTCTCGCCGTTCGCGAATGTGTATCTTCTGTGGCAGATAGGGAAGCCATAAGTCGGAAAAACTTCCCCGCTAAATCTAGCGGAAAAATTTTCCCGCTAATTTTAGCGGAAAAATTTTCCCTGCTAAATCTGGTGGAAACATTTCCCCGCTAAATTTAGCGGAAAAATTTCCCCGCTAAATCCAGCGCAAAAATTTCCCTGCTTAATCTAGCGGGGAATTTTGGTCACGTGACCCCACCGCCGAGGTCACGTGACTCCCCCTCCACGTGGACCCCCCTCCCCCGAGGTCACGTGACTCCAACAAGGTCATGTGCCCTCGGGGGGGGGGGGGTCACGTGACCCTTTCCCTTATGTTACGTGACTTCCCCCGAGAAACCGTGGCCCTCAGTACCCTTCCCTCCTCCTGGTCAAGAGCTGCGCTCCGATTGGGCGTTACAGGGAGTGGTAAACGGCTTTCACTTTTTCCTGCCTTTGTTTCCTTCATTGAAATTCTTAAGTTGCCAGTAGAGCATTGTACTGTCGTGTTTGCTCCTCTTCGTAGTCCGCTCTTTCTGAGCTGTTTTCCCCGTCTTGTATAACGTCAACCAACTGGCCCAGTTCACCGCCTTATTACGCTACAAGAACATTGTTGAGGCAACGTCCTATGGCGACAAGTGAATTGGAAAAATCCGTCTGAACGTGACTCCCGGGTTTCACGGTTCCTGTATGTTCTTGACCGGTGTGTGCCGGCCGCGTCCAAGCTTCGTTTGCCCCGCCTGCTTCAAACCCCTCGGGGACATCCCAGCACAAAGAGCACAGCGAAAATGGTAAGCATTCTTATGTTGATGTCATATTGATTCTTGCCTGTCTTTTTGAACGAAACCGTGGAGATGACAAAATAAGCGGTTAGTTTATCAGATTAAGACATACCCGCATGTTCACTTCTGACTCAGATGAGTGGTCATTTAGAAGTTCCGGAATAACCTGACTTACTCCGATTAAAGACGCCAGCTTAGTGAACAATACATTTGGCAGGTTAGACAGTTATGACGGGAATTTTTAATTACTGATTATAAACATATAACAAACCGGTGGGGGATAAATTTACAAACTTTAGAGCGCAGCTCTTAGGCGCCCGTTTCCGTGTTTCGCGGCGTTGGCGTAACCGTGCTAAATTTCCCGGGAAAATTCACGTCAGTGACCCCGGCACAAATTAAATGCCCTGCTACGTGGCCTCAACACCAATGCAATTCCCCGCTAAATTTAGAGGGGAAATTCAACTTCTCCGTTAGATTTCGCGGAGAAATTCAATTTTTCCGCTAGATTTAGTGGGAAAATTGACGTCAAGTGACCTCAACACCAATTCAATTCCCCTCTAAATTTAGCGGGGAATTGAATTGGTGCCACGGTCACGTGATGTGAATTATCCCGCTACATCTAGCGGAGAAACTGAATTTATTCACAGGTTACGTGACACCAGGTCACGTGACGTCATTCTCCCCGCTGAATTTAGTGGGGAAACTAAATTGGAGAAGGAGTGCAGAGGAGGGGATCGAGGAGAAGGAGCCGGAGGAGGAGAGAGTACAGATGAGGAGGAGGGCATAGCGTCCCCTCCCCTCCTTAAGAGCTGCGCTCTAATTTCGCATTACGGAGAGTTGTATAAGTCTTTCATTTTTTATGATCTAATTTTTTTTCCGATTATGAGTTTTAATGGCAAGAGTTTCACAATATTTATGGGGCGTGGCTCTCCTCTAATCCGCTGTCTGCCGCTCCAACTTTTCCATTTCAGCGGCCGCTTCTCGTAGCGATCGGCCAGGCTTTGTTAGTATATACTATATACTAACAAAGCCTGGCCGATCGCTACGAGAAGCGGCCGCTGAAATGGAAAAGTTGGAGCGGCAGACAGCGGATTAGAGGAGAGCCACGCCCCATAAATATTGTGAAACTCTTGCCATTAAAACTCATAATCGGAAAAAAAATTAGATCATAAAAAAATGAAAGACTTATACAACTCTCCGTAATGCGAAATTAGAGCGCAGCTCTTAAGGAGGGGAGGGGACGCTATGCCCTCCTCCTCATCTGTACTCTCTCCTCCTCCGGCTCCTTCTCCTCGATCCCCTCCTCTGCACTCCTTCTCCAATTTAAGGCTATGGTCTGGCAAACCTATCAGCTCGCGCCATCACGCATTTCAAGCCGTTGCTTTAACTTTAGTATATTTTTTGGGGGGTCAGAGGCAGTATATTACGACCTCAGACACAGTACAGTTTCGTGCAAAACAATGAGCAAGCGAAACGCCATGCTCGTCAGGACTGTGCACATCGAGTTTTCGAGTGAGCATTTTTCGGAACTCGTGTAATTCTGTGGGGTGTGCATCGACCATCGCAGCCATCGACCTAACGCGTGCGCAATGGAAAAATTTCGCAAACTTACAACTAACATACTTACCTGGGCGGCAATGTCCCAAGCTCTTCAGGAATTATTTAAAAACTTGAGCCTGTTGGTGATCTACATTGACTTAAGACGAAAGAATCACACAAGAGGACGAAACAGACGACAGAGCTTTCGAGTTGCAACTACAGATTTACTGGGGCGGTTAGCTGCTCAAAGCTTGACTTGGGGAGGCGATGGGGAAAGGGGGATGAGAGGAGGTATAAGAAACACAGGGAGACCGTTGCGGGGTCGAACACAGCGGGCGGTCGGGAGTCTGGTTTCTGTCGCCTCTCTCGTGGCCCTATGAA
Source organism: Ixodes scapularis (assembly GCF_016920785.2). Classification (NCBI taxonomy): domain Eukaryota; kingdom Metazoa; phylum Arthropoda; class Arachnida; order Ixodida; family Ixodidae; genus Ixodes; species Ixodes scapularis. Next base: position 10,561 of record NW_024609890.1, on the reverse strand, counting down.
GTGAACGCATAAGGCGATTTTTTAGGAGTTTCTGAACGAATTTAGCACGCGGGTGTAATACGATTGTGGAACCTTTCAGTAAAATTATAGAAAAGCTAATTCACCTATACCGTCCGGTTAAACACAAAAATTTATATTTGGCCACTCTGGCGTTTATTCTGGCAAAATTAAGGCAAGATTATGTAAGCCAATTTCAGTTCCTTTTCATTCCATCGCGTTTCAGTCGTCATAAATGCCACAGTAGTCCAAAATATTACTTGGCAATTTTGCAAAAAAAAAAAAAGAAAGAAATATATATATTTAAATGCGGTCGTTATTTTATACTTTGTAATAATAAGACCACCACCTTAGGGAGCCTTCATTTTTTTTTTAAATCTTTATAGCCGGGATGTTTTTGCAGTACATCTTTACGCGATACTTTTAAAAACCGGTATGTTGTCCCGAATGACAATTGATTAGGCGACCGATGACCTAAGGAAACTAAACATTTAATGGGGTGAACTTGCGCCCAAAACGAAATATAACTAGGCTGGCGTCGCAGGCGTCGATGTCGGCGAAAGAGCACGATCGAGCGCTGGGGCGAGACAGAGCCCGGCTCACCACACGAAGCCCCTTATGTGCACCCGTGGGCTTCTGGAACGATCGGCGTAGAATATTCGACGCGTAGAACATTCGGACCTCGAGCAAGCAACCGGGTTCTCAAATTTACCAAATTGCGACGTTTACAGAAATAACAAAAACATCCGTCCGCCTCCAGATATCTACCTCGGCACTTTGGGTGGGAGCCAAGCACGATAACCATTCGGCCACGGGCGCGCTTGATTGCAGGCACGCGTGGCATTACTCCCCCCTTTAAAAAGAGCATCGTCCCGATGCAACGTGCAAGGAACCAAAACGAAGACAAGCAAACAAAATAATGGGAATCTACGGAGGCTTGAAGAACAAAGTGCAGGTTGATCGATGGGCAAAAAACCGGTTCACAGTCCTACCGAGCGTAGTGCGGCTCGAGGCGCACGACGTGGACGACTTCCGGTCGTGGAGGGCGGTGTGATGAAGTACGTGTTCCGTCGAGCATCACCTCGTTGTTCAAATCTCCGAGTCAACGAAGTACCTCGTAAGGTCCGAGGTACCGTTTCAGGAGTTTCTCGCCAAGACCGCGGCGGCGAATCGGTGTCCACACCCACACCCTGTCTACGGGCTGGAAGTCAACGTCCCGACGACGAAGGTTGTAGCGGCCAGCGTCAACACGTTGTTGGGCTTGAATCCCGAGTCTGGTGAGCTGGCAGAATTCTACCCGTTGAGCAACCACCTGGGCGTCGTCGCTTCCGTCGACAGCCGGTTCGTGGGGTAACATCGCGTCCAACATTGTCGTCCCTTTGCGACCATGAACCAATTGAAATGGTGTCGCCCAGGAGGTCTCTTGCACGTCCGTACCGTAGACAAACGTGACGTAGGGCCACACCTCGTCCCATGTCTTGTGCTCTACGTCGACGTACACGAAGATCATGACGGCGATGGTCTTGTTGAGTTGCTCTGTCAGCCCGTTGGTCGGGGGTGGTGACGATCGCTGTGTGGCTGAGACGAAGAATTTCTTGCGTCAGCTGCCTCGATCTGTAATTAAACCTTCCCTCGACCCTCGATCTGTAATTAAAACTTCGGGAGCGCCGTGCCTAAGGACGATGGACTTCATGAAAAAATTTTGTTTCAGCGTATCGTGTAATATAATTCGTGGAAACGATTATCCTCCGGTTTCCTTGCGTCGATGATGGGAGAGGTCCAAGCAAGTCCATTTCGATTTGCTGTAACGAGGAAGTTAACAGCGGAATCGGCTGAAGAAGTCCCGACGGCTTCGTGGGCGGTTTCTTGCGTCGTTGACATTCACGGCATGATCCAGTGTAGACATGAACGGGCTTCGGCAGTTTAGGCCAGTAGTATTTTTCACGAATTATGGTTAATGTCCTGCTGTACTCAAGGTGCCCCGCCGTCGGGTCGTCATGGCATCTTTGGAAGATCTCTGCTCGAAGGCTGAAAGGAAAAACCAGCAGCCAGCTAACCAGCAACCACGCTGTGTTGTTGCCGCCGAAGCTCTCCTTGTACAGCACCTTTGTCGAAAGGAGAAGGTAGGCAGGATTCGTAATAATGATTGGGGTTGTGTGGACAGTGTTGGCGTTTGGCCGAGCAGGACTCCAGGTTACGGCGAGAAGACAAGATGGAAGCAGGGCAGACTGACTTTTTAATCCAGGCAAGCTCGCCGACAGACGAAAACCGAAGAACAATACCGGCGGCGGCGCGACCGACTTTTATCGGCTGCTGCCAAGAACAAATGAAAGAAAAGTGCGATGCCGAAGATGTCGCTTTTGGCGCGGCGGCTATCAACATTCGCGCTACCTTGCTGCGCTCACGCGTGACAACGCAACAATAGATATACAGCGCGTAGTCGGTCAGCCATTTCAAAGTTGCGACGAGTCACTTGCTGCAGATGAGCCATTTAGCCAGTGCCAGGGCCCTAATCTGGACACTTGGCGGAAAAGTAGGCGAGAAATTCGGCGGCTATGATTGGCCGGCGCCAAGGTCAAGTGTGGCATTCGCCAATCACGGCCGCCAGATTTCTCGCCGTCGTTTTCGCCAAGCGTCTAGCTTAGGGCCCCAGTACAACCGCTAGCCTGGGGTCTTTAACGTGCACCACGCAGTAGTGATACACGACCGCACGCCGGCACGATGCTCACCCATATCGAGACGGGCAGGGGTGGGGATTGAACCCAGAATCCATGGGTTCTGCGGGGCGAGCTTTCGCTTTACGTGCTCCGAGGTGATGTGGCAGGATTCGTAGAAAAGCACGGGAAGCCTACTCTCTTGTCCCTCTAGGTGGGTGCTCGCAGTTCAGGGTAGTGTCGTTGGAATGCTGCCGTGTCGCTGACATGCAGAGCGCAGAGGAAACTTGTCGTTTTCTCTGGTGCAGGCAGGACCGGACTCCACAGGGGCCTTGACAGGCAATCGGCGTCATTGTGCTTCCGGCCGGACTTGCACACGCCGGTCGTGTCGAACTCCTGCAGTCATAGGCTCCACCGGGCGAGGCGTCCGGAGGGGTCTTTCAGATTCGCTATCCAGCAGAGCGAGTGGTGGTCCGTGACCACGCGAAAAGGACTTCCATACAGATTCGGGCGGAACTTTGTTATTGCCCAGACGACAGCAAGCAAGGCACCCATTTTCAGTCGTTGACTAATTTCTCTCTGCGTTAGACGGCGTCCGACTTGCGTAGGCGACGACTCGCTCTGCCCCGTCCTGCCTTTGGGCCGTGTTTACCTGTTTCAACGAACTGGTCGAAATGGCCAAGAATCGGAGGCGCCTGGAATCTTCGTTTGAGCTCATCAAACGACCGCTGGTGTTCTTGTGTCCACTAAAACTTTACGGCGTCCTTCATGGGGTGCGTCAGCGGCGCGGAAAGTTTGGCGAAGTCCCAAACAAACGACCTCCTTGTCAGTAAATGAGGATACGGCGCGCGTGTTCTCGGGGTCAGAGCGAACACCTTCGTTGTTCATGACGTGACCAAGGGACTTAAGTTCAACATAGGCGAACCGACAGTTTGTAGACTTGAGTGACAGGCCGGCGGTCTTGATGGCTTGAAGCACGGCTCGAAGTCGTCTCAGGTGTTCGTCAAAATCCCGTTAAAGTACCATGACGTCGTTGAGGTAAAAGAGGCAGCAAACACAATTTTTTTTTAAATTGTCGCATTCTGTTAGGACTTTCTTTACATGTAAAACACACAACACGCCCTAGAGTGTCCGTGATACAATTTTTTGTTTTTATATTGTGGAGTAGCACCTTGGCACCAGAAAGATCAGCTTTCTTTGTGTACGTTTCAAGAACGTCGGCGCTCAAAAAAGAAAAAAAAAAGTGGGTACTTGATTTTGTCTGTGTGCCGCGTTATTTGTTTGTTTTAGGTTTATATCAAAGTCCGTCTCGTTCTTCTCTCTACGCAGAGTCCGTAGACACATCCTCCTGCCAAATACAATACAAATCCGTTCCCTTCAGAATTTGGTATTCTTTTATTATTTTTTTTCTGGAACCCGTGACAGTCAACCAGAGCGAATCCCTACTGTCAATATATTTCTAATTCTTAGGTTATTCGACCTTTTACTTAAATTATGTTTATACATAAGCACGAGAAACGAAAAACACGAGGAGCAAGCATCATTTGAACGAAACAGTGTTCACCTAGCACTAAAGTTTCATAAAGAGGCATACATTTCTGAGCGAAGTGACGAAATGATAATTGAGTAAATGATCAATCTGGGCGCAACAATATGTAACGTTTACTGGTTAGTTTGTTAGTCGAGTAATTTCAATTATAATTCATCAATTTGTTTCGAGTAACCGGCACAAAGCTGATTTCAGGAGTTAATATGCACATTGGTGCTGTGGCGTAGTCGATGCTTGATCCAGCCTTCAATTTGCGTATTTTTGTTGAGTAAGACGCGTGCGGCATTGTGAAAGCTACAGAGCCATTTATTGGCACACAGAATAATGCACGAAGTGCTCAATTATACACACATATCCAGAATGCAGGAACTGGAAAGCACTCGCGGTAACCCTTTTTTTTTTTTTTGCATGCACATCTGAATCTATTTTTATGTTTTTCTTTATTACAAGTGCCAGGGAAACTGCAAGCTCCGTCGACTATTAAGAACGAACTCTGGTTTGCTGCTACGACGGCGACAGTCGAAAAGATGTCTGTTGACGTGGCAGATGTCGCTCAAGTCGCCAATGTGTAAGGACCTTGCACTATAGACATTTGATATTGAGCGTATACAGTATTTTAGAACACCTTAGTAAAAACAGTGTGCGCAATATGGTTTCATTAAAAGCCAGGGTCACACTGCACATACATTACACAAAGGACAGTCTGCAAACACGAGTCATCAGAATATCCGCCGTGCGAATACGTTTGTCATTGAACTCATTGCAGGCATTCGAAGCACGGATGTCGAGGTGACTCGCATTCGAATCTGTATGCAGACTGTCTTTTCTATGATGTATAAGCAGCGTAACCCCGACTTTAAGGTCTATGGTAATCCAAGTTTTTACTTGATATTTCAAAATGTGATCTGTTTTTCTGGCGCTCCGCAGTATACAGCAAAATACAGGCGTCTCTTGGAACAGAACCGTCGTTGAGCGCGAGCTTGGATTGGAGAGTGGAAGAGCTCTTCTCATGTTCCGACTCGAGCATAGTCTCAACGCCGTTACTACCCGCAACGGTGCAAACATCTTGCGGCACACTTCCGAAGGCAACAAAAACATGAACAAAATGGTGAAACGGATATGCTGCATTTTCAATGATACTTCTTCTTTATTTGCCAATATTTATTGCGCAAAAATAAAGACTCGAATTGTCACTACCTGTTTTTGTACGCTATTCTTTCAGAAGTTGTAAATAGAGAGAGCATGAACTAACGTTCTGGACAGCGCCTCTACTCCACCAAGGAAATACGGAGATCACGCATACACACTGAGAAATCTGGAACGTCTACTTCCCCGCAAAGCCAATTGCTGTAATTTTCGGAGGGAACTCTGCGAATGATGAGGTTGTGTCTGGACCTGAAAAGATAGACTGCGCATGACGTAAGCAAGTCAAACGACCTGCTCAATGTCGCTGTGCAGTCTGTATTTTCAGGTCATAACATATTTACGCCAATTCGTTCGCCAAGCCCCACCCTTAGATTGCAGCGATTGGCTCCCCCAAGTGCCTGACGGTAAAGTAGACGCACTAAATTGTTTGGGGTGTATATGAGGGTGTCAGCCGAACACCCAGGGAGCAAAAGAAAAAAACCCTATATTTATAGGAGTTACGTGACTCCTATGGTGTTAAAGTGCTCCACTGGACCGGGGAATTGAGACTCCCTGAAAGCCGTAAAGGCTCCCAGGGAGTATGCCACCCATAATATGGGGAGTCGTGTGAACTCCAGAGTTTTGAAAAAAGGCGTTAAACAGCACCCATAATAAGGGGACTCGAGTAAACACCCGGGAGTTAGAAATTGAGTCAAGCAACACCCCTAATTAAGGGGATCACTCGAAGCCCTAGGCGTAACATAGGGCGCTGAAAAACGCACTTGGTAGGATGTGTCAAATGAGTCGGGGGGGGGGGGGGGGGGATTCGAGTGATGTGCTAGACTTTAAGTACTCCCCATATATCTGGAGTACTTGAAGTCCCCGATTTAGTGGATCACATGACTCCCCAAGGAGTTCTATATGGGACATCGGTTGTTTCCTCTAAAAAGAGTGCCCGTGTATACTTTTTTTTTTAGAATGTGCGTTCCTAAAACATGCTTCGACGAACATAGTGCCAGTGGTCGTCGGGGTCCGGGCGGGAGGTGTGCGACGGGTATCTTCCAGGACGGCGGTCGCCGGAGAAAGCTCCGGGTTGGGCGCGTGACGTGGAGGGCTCCGCGTGAGCTGCCAAATCATCCTGCAAAGAGGCAGAGAAGACAAACGTCAGACGCTTTCCCAGTTGTTGAAGTCACAGCCTCAGATACGCAGGACATGTCGAAGATCGTATTATTGCTCGGCAGCCAGTGCGATTAAGGCCGATTAGAAGCCCAACAACCAATCACAATGGAAGAAGCGTGCGCACATCACAAGTCCGTGTTTGCGGGACGTGCCAGCTAGGCTAAAGTGGCACGCTTGTTAACGAACTTCACACTTTCTCCCTACCACTCGGGGGGGGGGGGGGGGGGGGGGGAGGGGGGTCGCTGCGACGTCGCCCCCTCCTACAGCGCTTTAACACGTTCTAAAGAGGCACCTCAAAACTCGCCGTGTGGGCCTCTTCCCTCCGGGGTCGAACTGAAAGAATTTCCAGACTAGATTTATCTACGGGCCAGCGTGCCGCCTGCCAGTAGGAACTTACGCGGAACACCTCTTCCCCTTCGCCCTTAAAAAAACAACCCTCCATACGCAAGCATTTATCAATCGTGAGCCAAATAATTTTCAATAGGCACACGACAGGTATTCCATTTGAGTACAATGGAACACATTTCAATCACGCAGGTTGGAACGGTTGTCTAGGGTGGTTAGGGAAGTGCTATAGAGCTTTCCAAAAAGGACTGTTGGCCTGTTTAAGGGGGGGGGGGGTATGTTTATACAGCCTAGAACTTGGTCTGCCTCAACCGACGACGACTCACCCGCTGTAGATGAGCAATTTAGCCAGTGCAGTACAATCGCAAACCTGGGGTCTAACGTGCCCCACGACCGTACGCCGGTACGATGCTCATCCAGATCGAAACGGGCAGGGGTGGGGATTCAACCCAGGATCTCTGCTGCCTGGTTTCATTTTCAGTGTTTGTGCGTGTGACGTGTGATTTGCTGGCTTTTCGAAGCGGCGAACATGCGCGTGCTAAGCTGAGGAGATCGCACGCTGGGCTGTCTCCTCAACCCAGCACGCGCGTGTTCGTCGCTTCGGAAAGCCAGCAAATCACACGCCACACGCACAAACACTGAAAATGAAACCGTCCCGGAGCCCTTATTGAGAAGTTCTATAGACCTTTCCAATGCTTACAAAATCCCAGTCCAGCGTGCGCTCTTCACAGCCCAGTACGTGCGTGTTCGTCGCTTCGGAAAGCGACCAAAGCAGGTGCCATACGAACGAACATTAAGAATGGCACCGGTCACACAATCTTTTTCGGCTGCAGTCTCAATAGCTGAGACTGCAGCCAATGCTACTAGCACGAGAGCGGGCTAGCTCGCGCTTGTAGCGTTGGTCTCCCCCCCACACTCCCCTCTCGCCTCCCCGCGCCGCTATAAATAACAATTCTACTGTTTTTAAGAGCGGACGGAGGCCGCAAGAAAAACCGCTGTCTAGCCCAGCCGCGGAACCGATAAACCCCGAAAAATTAAATTAAACCCCGAGCCGCTGTGATAAAAACCGAGGTAAACCGAAAAACTCAGAATTGGAGCTCTCCCTGGATAAGAGCAAGCGCAGTTCACCGTTAACAAATTTATATCTACGGTCTTCTTGTTTGTACGCCGAGCTAGATCCAGTGTTGTAGGCATTACTGGGAAAAAAAAACAACAACAACAACAAAATACGTTATTCGTACTTGGAAATAACAAAAAAAAAAAAATCGCCGGCACCCCGACCTACGTAATTGCAAAACCAAAAGAACGTGTTACCGCTACCAATAAAAAGTAACGCACGTTAGCTTTGCGTACCTTTTTATTTATGAATAGACCGATCTCACCAAGCGTTCTGCGCATGCGCGAAGCCGCCATAACTTTAGTTCACAGGAGGTAGGCGGCAGTGCCCGAGAGGACTCGTGCAGTCCCGTGCTCTACACGCGCAGAGCTCCAGCGAGATTGTTAAAGGAGCAATGCAACAATTTTTGTACTTTGCGCAAATACCGCTTAAAATGGATCCCTAACGTTAATGACCTATAAAACACGCGTTCGTTTTTCACCCCACGCAACAGAAGTCCCAGAACAAAATTAAAGAAAAACGAGCAGCGTTCACCCCCTCAACTCGCAGCCAGAGCAAGCGGCCACGTGATCTGGAGCCGATTATATGCCGCCAGTGTTGATCATAGCCACGCGCTGGGGTTGGCAAAGCGCAGGACACGCGCTGAGTTCCAGACATTGTTATGGCTCGGCTCTTGTCGTCAATGCAGCGATTGGACACGGGTCACAACCCGAATGCTTCTCGAGCTAGCAATTGTCACGAGCCCAAGTCGAGTGCCCACGCAATGCTCGGGTCCAATCTATGAACCACATTCAAATATCGTCACTTGGGTGTGCTGCGATCCCCGAGTTACGTCATCAAATTTTGCAAAGGAGAGATTGAATGAAAATGATCGCTTTTGTCCTTGAAATTACACCGCAACAAAGGAGTTTCTTGGCCAATGGCGTTGCGTGTGAGTGTCCTTGAGTCCCAGGTGTGCCAGTAAGCTCGTGTAGAGAGAAAAACATTCCAATTGAATATCGTTGCACAGCTCCTTTAAGTTCCTTTAAAGCATTGCGGAAGCGGTGGCGCAGGCAAAATGGCTGATGAGATCGGTCTATTAAGCCTGTTTCAGACAGTTGCGTTTGACTGCGTTGCGGCTGCCAGAAACCAGGACATCCCTGCTGCTTATATCGCGTGCCAAGATGATTCTGTGAATTAGATTCCACGCTTCACACGAAGCACAGATGTGCTGGTGACTCGCTTTCGGTTTTCGACGCAACGCAGTCAAACACACTCAAACACAGGTGTCTGAACCGGCCTTTAGAACGTTTTACCATTTTGACGCTAGAAAAATGCATAAGCCCAATATTTCAAGACACATTATGTCCATCCAGAAACCTAGTAAGATTACCTTATCTTTTATTTACGGCTTCAGCTAAAAACTCGCAAAGAAAACGCGAAAAACGGAAGAATTCGTATGAGTTCGTGTCCAGCACCACAAAGAAAAGTTGGATTGCGATTTTTGTTTAAGTATTGGTGAGATGTAAAGAATAGCGTACGAAATGGAAGCTTGTGCGTGTTGGTAAGGCATGATGACTAAAACGTACGGCGCACAGACAGGACAGAAGGGGCACACAATCGCTGAACTTACAACTGAAGTTAAAACACCAAGGCCCAACGTTGTATTCGACGACCAAAACAGAGAAAACACACACACCCAATGACCACGCTAGTAAATTTCAGTACCCTAATCGCGATCAGCACCCTAATCGCGATCGTGCAAGAATTGTAACTCTTTACCCTATAACAAAAAGGATGGGGCGATTACACAATCTTCCTTTACTAAAGGAAGATTGTGTAATCGCCCCATCCTTTTTGAAGCGGCGATGATTGCGTACCTGAGGTACGCAATCATCGCCGCTTCGATGATTTCAATGGTCAGGGCATTGCCGCTTCTTCCAATGACTGACATGTTCCAAAATCAGCAGCACACCCACATTCACGACAGTTAATACACGATACCACCATGGTTACATTTAAGGCCGGTTCACACATGCAGCAGAGCGCCAAGTTAGCGCTACGTGAGCGCTCCAAGGAGCGTTCATGTGGCGCTCCTTGGAGCGCCACATGTAGCGCTCGGTTAGCGCTTCAGTAGCGCTCTGTTAGCGCTTCAGAAGTGCTTTTTTAGCGCTCTGTTAGCGCTACAAAAGAGCTCTGTTAGCGCTCTCATGCACGCTCCTTGTGCCGTGCTTGCTGCTGCGGAACAGCACGTGCACGGCGATTCCTTTGTTGTTGTTTTTCCTTTGCATTGAAGAAGAGGAAGTAAAACAGCCGCTCTCCAAGCAAAGGGCCGGGCAGGCAATCCAGAGTCATGGACTCTGAGCGACTAATTGATTGGGTACGACCTCATCGCTTTCTATTCGATATGCGTGACCCTGGTTTCAAAGACACGCAGTTAAAAATAACCACCTTCGAAAGAGCTCTGTGTCTCGGTCCCTCAGCCTAGGAACAAGGTTTACTAGGTACCTGTCGGTATCTCGGTGGCGAAAGATGTCGCGCACCCAGAAGGCTCTTCTGGGCGTTAAGCCGTCCACACACATATGCACTAACCGCGTATCTCAGAGCATTGGTCGC